>NW_027457193.1:10000-155000 GCF_040206685.1 Ascaphus truei | reverse complement strand
TTCACAATAGTGGTTATTATTATATTTTGGGTTTGTTTCAGCGCTATTGTCATTGTTTTCATCAAAGTTCCATTTATGACAACCCTCTGTTGTCTGTCCATTAACCAGTTTTCAATCCAGGTGCATATATTATTACTGAGTCCAATTTTCTTTATTTTGTACACCAACCCCTTGTGTGAAACCGTATCAAAAGCCTTTGCAAAATCTAAGTAGACCACATCAACTGCATTACCCTGGTCTAAATTCCTACTTACCTCCTCAAAGAAACAAATACGGTTAGTTTGGCAAGATCTATCCTTCATAAATCCATGCTGACTATTACTAATAATTTTGTTTTCCATTAGGTATTCCTGAATATTATCTCGTATTAAACCTTCAAGTAGTTTCCCTACTATTGAAGTCAGGCTTACAGGTCTGTAATTCCCCGGGTGTGATCTAGCTCCCTTTTTAAATATAGGCACCACATCTGCTTTACGCCAATCTTGTAATACTGAGCCTGTGGAAATGGAGTCCTTGAATATTAAATATATGGGTTTTGCTATTACTGAGCTTAACTCCTTGAGAACTCTTGGATGTATGCCATCGGGGCCAGGTGCCTTATTTACTTTAATTTTTTCAAGTCGCTTATGAACTTCTTCCTTAGTTAACCAATTGGTCATAAATATGGAGGTTGTGGCTTCCTCCTGTGGCGCTACTATTGAACTTGATTCTTCCCTGGTAAACACAGAGGCAAAAAATTTGTTTAATACCTCTGCTTTTTCCTTATCTCCAATATTCTGCCTACCCATCTCACACTGAAAGGGTCCTATATTTTCTTTTCTCATTTTTTTTGTTATTAAGGTACTTAAAGAACTTTTTAGGGTTGACCTTACTTTCTATTGCAATCCTTTTTTCCTTATCCATTTTTGCTAATTTAATTGCCCTTTTGCAATTTTTGTTACATTACTTATAATTCTGATACGATGTCTCTGTCCCTTCTGACTTAAAGAATCTAAACGCCTTCCTCTTCTTGTCCATTTCCTCCCCTACCTGTTTATTTAGCCACATTGGTTTTGACTTATTTCTTTTATACTTTTTACCCATGGGTATACACTGATTAGTGTGCTTTTCTAACAATGTTTTAAAGACTGCCCATTTATCTTCTACATTTTTTCCTGAAAAAACATCATCCCATTGTATTACTACTAGATTAGACCTCAAGTTTATTAAAATCTGCCTTTCTAAAGTTTAACGTCTTTGTTGAACCCAAGTAATCTGTTTTTTGATCATTAATTTCAAATGAGACCATGTTATGATCACTGTTACCCAAATGTTCCAGGACTTGAATATTTGTTATTACTTCTACATTGTTTGATATGACCAAATCCACAACTGCCCCTCTCCTGGTTGGTTCCTCAATAATTTGGGTCATATAATTATCTTTAAGCATCCCCAAAAACCTGTTTCCTTTTGTTGTAACGCTAATCTCATTGCCCCAGTCTATGTCTGGATAATTAAAATCCCCCATTATGCAAACATGACCCAGTTTTGATGCCTTCTCCATTTGCAAAAGTATTTTAGCTTCCTCAATCTCACAGATATTTGGTGGTTTATAGCATATTCCCACAAACATTTTCATTATACTTTTATCTCCACTGCTAATTTCTATCCACAAGGTCTCTACATTTTCATCATTCCCTTCATAGACATCATCCCTTATAATAGGTTTTAGATCTGGTTTAACATATAGACATACTCCCCCTCCCCTTCTATTTGTTCGATCCTTCCGAAAATGAGAATACCCCTTTAAATTAACTGTCCAGTCATGAGTTTCATCCCATCATGTTTCAGTAATGCCTATGATATCATACTGCTCCCTTGTAGCTATTAATTAAAGCTCCCCCATTTTATCTGTCAGGCTTCTTGCATTAGCAAGCATGCATTTAAGTTTTTTTTCAGCCTGTGCTATTATCTTATCTGCTCCTTCCTTTCTGCTCCAACTTGGTTTAGTCTTTAGAAGTTTTCTAGTATTATCTCTATTTACTATGGGTATCTCACTGCTTGTCAAACTTGCACTTACCCCCATTCTACCTCCATACCACCTTGTATCCTCATCTATTCCATTTAGACAATATTATTGTTTTTGAAATGGTAGGTAACATCTCAAAAAAGGGGAGATGGCAGGACAATAGATACTCTAATGGTTGGATTTGAGTACACACAGTCACACCCACGGGTATCCAAGAATAAAAAGTGTACATTCAACAAAGATAAAAACATGATCATAAGTAATAATAATCACATAAATGCAATATAAATAACATAACAAATTGCAACAACATGAAAACAAAAAGGAAAGAGAAAAGAAATAAGAAAGAAAAGATTAAAATGGGGGAATAAAAAATAAAAAATATAAAAAAAAATGAAAAATGTATGATTCACATACAGCACCAGGTATTCCCAGGCAGTCTCCCATCCCAGTACACCCTGCTTAGCTTCCGAGATCAGACAGGATCGGGCACTTTGTCCATCCAACATTCATCTTTAAACCTACTTTTCATCCATATCATTCAAGGGGCAATTTCATTTACATTTTTAACAAATTAGTTGAAAGGGATTTCAATGAACTTGGTCAATCTAAGGTAATGTCAGTGAACCATACAAATAATCTTACTGTTCAAGAAAAACATACTCTGAAGTCATTACAGTTAGATTTGAATACAGTTGTACGGGAGGCAGATAAAGGTAGGGGAATAATTCTTCAAAATAGGGTAGACTACTGTTTGGAGACGACAAGACTATTGTCGGATCATACATCCTATTGTAAATTAATTGAGGATCCAACAATACAATATCAATCAAATTTAACAAGTATGCTCCAAAATGCATACAAGAATAATGTTCTTACTAAACACGAGTTTGATTTTCTGTGTTGTGCGGCTCCCACTATCCCTATTATGTATCACTTACCCAAAATTCACAAATCACTTACTAATCCACCGGACGTCCTATTATTTCGGGGATTAATTCACTTACTGCTAATCTTTCATCTTGCGTTGATTCATTTTTACAACCACTTGTACCTTCTTTACCATCACATTTACTTGATACCATCTCTCTTGTCACTATTCTCACAGATTTTGTTTGGAAGGACACTTATTGTTTAGCCACTCTTGATGTTCAAGCACTTTACACATCCATTCCACATAGTGGGGGTTTAGAGGCTATAGATTACTTCTTAGCACTACATGGCACCTTACCCCTTTCTCAACGTTGTTTTATTCACGATTCAATAGAATTTATATTAAAATACAATTATTTTTTGTTTGAACACGAGTTTTACTTACAACTATGTGGCACGGCTATGGGGACACGATTTGCACCTTCTTTTGCCAATTTGTATATGGGATGGTGGGAGTCGCTATACTGTACATATGGGGTGTCGAGGTATCTCCGCCGCAATTAGTTATGTGGCGGAGATACATCGACAATGTGTTCGTTGTCTGGGATGGCGATAACGATTCTTTTGATCAATTTGTATCACAATTAAATACCAATAATTTTAATCTCACCTTTACTAGTGAAATAAATAAATCCAATATTATATTTTTAGATTTGGAGATTTATGTTGCTGAAAACCAACTTTTGTCCAAAACCCACTTCAAAACTACTAATGTTTATTCATTTTTATACCTCACAAGTGGACATGAAAGGAGAAGTATTAATAATATCCCTTTCAGCCAATTTTTACGTATCTGACGAAATTGTGCAGATGTGGAAGCATTTAAAGAACAATCCCTAATCCTTTTTGACCGCTTTCATCAAAAGGGTTATGATGATATGTTGATTTCTAGTGCCTATAATAAAGCATTGAACATTGATAGGAAAAGAAGAAAATTTAAAACATCTTACCGTAATTTTCTTTTCCTGGAACCATGGCAGTGGGCACCTTTGGGTTAATCCCTCCTCACTCTAGGTAGGACAGGAAATTGACTTTTGCAGGTAGGCCATAAAGGCCCCTCCCTCTACCTGCACCTTAGTCTTTTTCCTGTCCTCACAGCTAGGAGTAGGATTTGTTATTTTCTAAGGGACTCACATAACTGCACCTTGTGCAGCGATCCAGGGATCTCAGCCTCTCTGCCCTGAAGCTCCGATCGACGCGTACTTTTGATGTGGATCCCTTTCTTGCGTGTAATAGGGTCTGGATTGTCTTGTCCGAACAACCTTTCAGCCTCAATGTTTCCCGCTCAATCGCCATGCCGTCAAGGCCCATTGTTTGGCGTTCGGATGACATATTGGCCCCTGTCACATCAGTCCTTTGCGATCTGGCATGTGCCATGGTGTATCCACTGCCATATTTACCAAGTGTGTGAACCAAGGCCTTCTTGGCCAGAATGGTGCCACCAATATCACTTCCGCTTGGTCTTCCCTGATTTTCCTGATTGTTTTCGGAATTAGGGGAATTGGGGGGAACAGGTATGCCAACTTGAAATCCCATTTGAAGCTGAGCGTATCTGTGCTTTTTGCGCTTGGATGAAACCGCCATGCACAGTAGTTCTTTACCTTGCGGTTCTGGTGTGTCGCCATGAGATCTATGTTTGGCTGACCCCATCGCTCTACCAGCTCTTGAAACACCTGTGGGTCTAATTCCCATTCTCCTGGGTGTATAATGTTGCGAAAGTCTGCTGTGACATTTTCGAGTCCTGGGATGTGTACGGCTGTAATTTCTGATAAGTGGCCCTCTGCCCAAGAGAGGATTTCTGCTGTGAGATTCATCAGCTTTTTGCTCCTGGTTTCCCCTTGTTTGGCTACAGTATATACTTTACAACCGACCGGTTGTCTGACTGTATCTTTATATTGCCATCTTTTATTTGGTCTTGGAAAGCTTCCAGGTCCCTTTGTACTGCTTTTAGTTCCAGAAGATTTGATGGAAGATGCTTTTCCTGGTTTGCCAGGTTCCTTGCGGGTATCTTCCCACCACTTTAATTCCTCTTTTGTGTGTGGGTGTAACAAGATTCTTTGTCTTGTATTTTTGTGGTTCCCGTTCCATTGTTGTAAAAAATTGTTTTGTAACGGTCTCATATGGAGCGCTGCCCATTTTATGACGCGAGTGTTCAAGCAAATTTTCCTAGAAGCTTCATGCATTCTTCTGCTGAAGTTCTGGTTGCTTTCCTGAGGTTCCTCGCTTGCAGTGCTATGCCTTGCCTTCTTGTGTCTGGCAACCTCACCTCTCCTTCTGCCGTGTCGAATTCCACCCCCAAAAACTTTAGCAGTTGAGTGGGTATTAGGTGACTCTTGTCTCTGTTTATTAACCAACCGTGTTGTTCCAAGAAGGTTATGACCTTCTCCTGGTCTTGTTCTAGTTTCTCCTGACTTTTTTATTTTACCAAGATGTCGTCCAGGTATGGGTATATTTCTACCCCTCTTTCTCTCATTTCTGCCACTAATGTGGCTAGAACTTTTGTAAATGTCCTTAGAGAGGTCGCCACACCGAATGGCAGTGCTGTGTACTGATAATGATGTTGGTTCACTGTGAACCTTAGGAATCTTTGGTGTCCCCTTGATATGGGCACATGTACACTACCGACACGCTTTATTACTCTGCGGCCAGATCCGCAAGCCGGGAGATTTCCCGGCTTGCTAGTGGCCGCCCCTCGGCGTGCCGCGCGTCATAGACGCGCGGTCACGCGTCTTCGGGAGCGTGCGCCCCCTGCACGCGCGTCCAGGGGCTCCCCGAGGGAGCCCTGGTGTCCCGCGATCGCGGGACAGCGGCAGGGGGTTCCGGGGGACCCGGCGGACCCGGCAGCGGTAGGGAGAGCGCCCCGATCGGAGGGCGCTCTTCCGCTGCTTCGGCGCGCGCCCGTCACTCTCGGGCGCGCGCCAGGCTACTGCTGCGGCCAAGAACGGGCAAATGCTCGAATAAACTTGGCCGCAGCAGTAGATAAGCATCCCTTAAGTCTATCAATACCATCCAGTCTCCTGGTTGTACCTCCTGAATGATCAGGTTCAAAGATACCATCTTGAATTTTCTTATTTTCAAGAAAGAATTTACCTTTCTTAGGTCTAGGATTGCTCTGTAATCTCCTGAAGGCTTTTGTACTATATTCTGGAATAAATTCCACCTCCTCTGTCTTTCCGAGGTACCTTCGTTATTACTTCTGCTTGTAGTAACTTTTTTAAAACTGAATTCATTTGCCTTCTTTTTGCCTTGGACTGTACACTTGTTGTTAGGCATATATTTCTTCTTGGCATTTCTTTGAACTCTATACTGTACCCCCGACGAATGGTTTCCAATACCCATTTGTCCTGTATTGTTTGGGACCATGTTGCAGAAAACTGCGTCAGTCTTCCTCCTACTGGCAACTACTGGGCCTTTGACCTTCATGTGAATTTGTTCTTGGCAAATGATCCTCTTCCTCTGGCGCCTCGAAAAAGCCGGTTCTGACTGCCTCTTCATGCTGTTTGCCTTGAAAACGATCTGCCAGGTCTATATGTTTTTGCCTCCTTGTACTGATTTCTATTAGACTGCTGGAAACCGAATCTTCTGTTCCTGTTTTCCTGGGGCAAAAAACTACTCTTACCTCCTGATGCTTTCGTTATTATCGCATCCAGCTTGTTGCCAAACAGGAATTCTCCTTCAAACGGTAATCCGCATAAGCTATTCTTTGATTCTGCGTCCGCCATCCATTACCTGAGCCATAACGCCCTTCTTGCTGATACAGCTAAGGCCATAGATTTAGCTGCTAATCTGACCGCATCCAAAAAGCCTCCGCTATGTAGTCTGTCGCCCATTTTACTTCAGACAGCGCCTTTAGGACAGAACTTCTTTTTACACCCTTGTCTAGTGCCTCCTCTATGTTGGCAATCCAGACACGCATAGCCCTTGCTGCCGATGTAGTTGCTATGGCTGGCTTACAGGCTGTTCCCGCTGTGACGTATGCCTTTTTTAATACGTAATCCATTTTCCTATCCATAGTGTCCTTCAAGGTTGCAGATTCTTCTATTGGGATCGTGGTCTTTCTTACTACTCTGGATATAGCTGACATCCCAAGATTTGACCTCTTCCTGTGGAAACGGATACATTTTCCCAAATCTTTTAGGTGTAAATACTTTGGTGTCTGGCCGCGCCAGTTCTGATTGAATAAGGTCCTTGATAACCTGATGTATAGGAAAAACTCTACTTTTTTTCTGTCTTGACCCAAACAGTTTATCTTTCCTGTGGGTCAATTGTTCAGTATCTTGCAATTCTAAAGCCTGTCTCGTGGCTTTGATAAGCGGGTCCACCATTTCTACATCAAATTCAGATTCATCCTCCTGAATATCTTGATCTGATTAATCCAATTCACCTTCTGACACCTGAAAACATTCTATGTTTGATTCATCAGATGAAAAACTTTTTCTCTTATCCAAACTGGTTTGAGATCTTGACCTTTTCTGTGCAGGGTTAACTGCCTGTTGAACAGCAGCATCCACACTCTGCTTAACTGCCTCCTTCATTAGTACAAGGAAGGTGCTCATCTGCTCAATAGAATCCCCCGCTGCTGCCTTAAGACAATCTTCACACAGCTTCTTTCCTATCAGAGCTGGATTCTGCAGGGATTCCCCAGTACCCTTTGAAGATTCTGCATCCGGAAGGGTAACCACCGAGCTATTTTAATAAAAACAAAATAAATACTAAATATACACCCTAATGTATATAGATCCTCTCTTTCCCATGTAGTACTAAAACTAAGGACTCACATAGTCTTTGGGAACTGAACCTTTAGGAGTCTCCATCTTAGATTCCATATCCAGCACTTAACTTGTCCCTGCTGAGCGTTCCATGCTGCAGTTTTCTTACACACACACACACACACACACACACACACACACACACACACACACACACACGTGTCCGTCGCTCCTATGATGTCACCACAGTGCTCGTGCACGGCTTGCGTGTCTGTGTACGCACCCGCCGGCCGGAACGTGACACGCGCGCGCCTGTGCGGTCGCGTGCACTGTTCCCTCTACCGCAGCGTTCCAGGCGCTAGTGCGGTCAATCTGAGCCTTTCGGCTCACAGCTGCGGCTGCTCCCCCCCCCCCCTTGTACCGGGGTCCTGGGGTTCTTCTACCGCAGCGTTCCAGGCGCTAGTGCCGTCAGTCTGAGCCTTCACACGGCTCGCAGATGCTCCCCCCCTCCCGCGTGTATGAGGTTCCTGGGGATTCCCCCGACTCCTGGGGGTCTCTGTCGTGCCACCCTCAGGGGCGCGTCGATCGGAGCTTCAGGGCAGAGAGGCTGAGATCCCTGGATCGCTGCACAAGGTGCAGTTATGTGAGTCCCTTAGAAAATAACAAATCCTACTCCTAGCTGTGAGGACAGGAAAAAGACTAAGGTGCAGGTAGAGGGAGGGGCCTTTATGGCCTACCTGCAAAAGTCAATTTCCTGTCCTACCTAGAGTGAGGAGGGATTAACCCAAAGGTGCTCACTGCCAGGGTGACCAGGAAAAATTAATTACACATAAAACCAAAAAACAAAGGAATTCAGTTGCTACTTTGACTAGAAACCCAGATTTATTAAATCAAGTATTAGAGGATGAATCCAGTCCTGCTCATTCACCAACCAATGTTCAAATTACCAGGGATATTCAGAAACAAAATCAGAAAAAAGAAGCACCATATTTTGTTACAAAATTTAATAGTTCTCATAACAAAATAAAATACATTTTAAACAAACATTGGCATATCTTATGTATGGACCCAATATTGTCTAAATTTCTGGCAAGTAAACCCCCTATTGTTTTCACAAAATCAAACAATTTAAAAACTTTATTGGCTCCTAGTCTTCTAAAAGGTACAACATCCAATAAGAAAAAAGATCTAAGAGATGTGTTAGGTATTAAAGGGAATTACAGGTGTAATAAATGTAAAATTGTTCAAAAATGTTGACGCAGAATTGTTTTACAGTAAATCACATATGACAGATCATCAGTATGAGATCAATACCTAGGAAACACAGAAGAATTCTGCTGCCAGTGCTCAAGGGCCAACAAGCGTACAGTAGAATATCTTATTCTTACAGTAGGTCATGATGACACACGTCTGCAGCATATAAATGACACTCTAATCAAGCGTATTAAGCGGACCCAGTGGAGCAGGCTGGGGGAAGGGGTAAGGTGAGGCGACACTAAGAGTCGCCGACCATCCAAAGAACAGCCAGGCTGACGCTAAGTCACCCATCATCCACTCTGCCAATGAAGATACCTGCTGTCACGCTGCTTGATCCGGTGTAACCGATGAGATGAGGGTGAACCACCGTTGAGTGAATGCCTGCAGAGATGTGTGTCCTGGGATCCACGTGCAACCAGCAATAGTAACCGGAACAGCCAAACGAAGAAGCGGTGCACTGAGGTAAGTATGGAACCACACGCAGCTCTAACAAAAAACGACTAATTTATTGAAAAAAAGGGAACAAACATCACGAAGCTAGGAACCTCTGACGCGTTTCATCCCGCAAGGGACTTTGTCAAAGAGTGGTGAACTATCTCATATACCTCTATATACCACCGGCTTGACTGTGATAGGTCAGTAATAAATTGGTTAAGGACGGCAACTCCTATATGCAGCTGCAAGTTAATTAATGAGATTGATGTTCCATCTATACAAGCATAGTGGTGTATAAAAGGGGGAGAGAGGGATAATAACATACAAGTGTATACATAATACATATAACAACAAATATTAATAAACAACTTATTGCAAAACTACTGAAAAATAGTATAAACAGTAGTAGCAAGAGATAATATGAAACCAACATTTAAGCAACATAGATGAAAACAAGGAATAGATTAAATCAAACAGATAAGAGACAGGTTAAAAAATATATAATAGATAATAAAGTCAATAAATAATAATAACTAAATTACAATAAACACTATTAAAAAATATATATTATAATCACTAATTATAGATAGATAATTATAATAATCATAAATATTAACCTGTCTATATCAACATATAGGGACATTTCACAGCACACCACAGAGGAGGCAGAGGTGTAGTTGTAGCTCCCCATCCGGACATGGAAGGCGAGACCCCCTACTACTATACACCACACTGCCCCCCTCCTTGCTTTTACTTCCCCACAGAAGCCTTTGGTTTCTGTTTTTATAGGTTTATTTTCATGTTTTTTATTAAAATTAGTTTTTTATCCTCCAGACCATAGTGTCTTTCATTTGTTGTTTAAACCCATCTTCAGCTTCAGCTACACCAGGAATAGAAGTGCAAAGAAACCGCTAGGAGTGTGTACTCACACTGGCCCGTGTGAGTAGTGTGTTATATATACACTTTGTATCTTTGTCCCCACCCCTCCATCACCATCTGCTACCAATTGGGTAATATCACTTAATGGGCAGAAACAAGATACCAAGATAGGAACACACTAACATTAGCCCGTGTGAGTGCTAGATTATACCATTTTATTTCAGTGGCTTACAAATACCCCATCCACCCCTCATTGAAGTCTCTATATACGTATGACTTAATCCTATCCTCTTTTTTTGTTTATATGAGAGGAAATCCCCCTGGAGCGGAACATTGAACCAACGAAGTAAGCAGAACATACAACAAGAAGAAGAACTCACACCGCGGGGAGAAAAGCATCATCGCAAGATCAACTGGATTCCCAAAGAAACCTTGAAGCGACTGAGCTTACACAAGGCCGTGTAAGTTATATATTATTATTTTTACCCTTCCACCCACACATACACATTTATGTATGTTCACCCCTTAAAATTGGACATCAGCCACCTGAGCCATTACGCTTGCTCAGGGTATAACCGCTACATTTTATTAAGTGTCAATTATTAGATCTATTACACTGCCTGTTTCCCACAACTGTGCTCCCCCATCCTTTTTGTATTCATTGCCTATAAGGGTCCTGGATAGATCCTGCCGGGGTTCCGAGTCACAGGAGGACATCATTTGAAAACCACTCTCAGGCAGTATCATACCCCCCTACTCTTACATTTCCGTATATCCGACAAGCTCCACAGAGATAGCCCCCGGGTATCTCTCCAAACAGGTTTTGATTGGAGGAAGATATTCTCCCACCAATGGAATTGAGCAAAGGTTAGGTATAGGGACCCCTGTCTATAAAGATGCGTGTAACCCTCATTCCCGTGTTGTTGTTGAATCCTGTGAAGATCTAATCCTGAGGAATAAACTGCTACCTGTGTGACCTGGTATTTCGTTCCTGTGATTTTTGTGTGTTTTTATCCCGTGTTATTCGTTTTACTGTGTGTGTTAGTCTAAAAAGAAATAAACTTACAGGTTTATTTTATCGCTGTCTTGCTACAAATCGGTTGCCAGTAACCTATTGACGAGGCGTTGGAAGGTAACTAGAAATTCATATAAGCCACTCGGAGTGATGGAAGCTGACTTGTACCGCGCCTCCTGGGTCAGTGGGATTTGCGAGTACCCCCTGGACAAATCCATGGTAGTCCGATACATTGCCCCCATGAGCTAATCTAGCAGCTCTGTCTGCCCTTCACAAAATCAGTTTGGTGTGGGTGTAATCACCTCAGGGAGAAGATGTTGAAGTCTATCTGCTAGAATTTTGGTTACTATTTTGTAGTCAAGATTGAGGAGGGAAATTGGTTAGTAAGAAGCCAGCTCTTACGAGTCTTTATATTTTTTTGGGATTCATTTGATTACCACTGAACCAAAACCCAGGGGGCTTTTTCCTAGTGACATTATTCAAATTATATACCTGTAACAGACATGCTCACCACAAACTGGGACAGGACCGCGGGTCTGAGGTGGGGATGTGTATACACCGACCTTAGACAACAAAGCCAGTTCTGGATTGCGCAGTTTGTAGTCAATCGTAGCCTGTTCAGGGTTGGAGAAAGCAGGGTAATCCATGGACAAGCCGGGGGAACAGTTGGAGACATCAGAGTAGTTGATATCCAGGCTGGGGTTCGGCAACTGGTAGGCTGGTGTAAAGCGCTTCAGCTTAGCAGCTGAATCGTGGGAATGGCCTCTGCCCGAGGAGCGGCCCATGATTAAGGTCTTTGTAAGGGGTGAATGCAGCAGCTCCCAGGAACAAGGCTAGACTAGCACTGGGGATCCAGCGCTTCAGTACAGGAACTAGGAACAAGACCTCTGCCTGGGGTGAATGCAGCAGGTCTCAGGAAAAAGGCAAGGCAGGAGTGGATGTGGAAACACAGTTACATCCAAGTGAATCTTGGTTTATGCTCAGCAATGAGGGAAAGGGAGAGCCCAGTATAAGAACGGCAGATAGCCAATCCCAATACAGGGGTGTGTGAGAATTTCTCCAATGCCAGAGCAGAGAGACAGAGCTGCAGTGATTGCAAGCACAGGTGATAGTGCTTGCAGATCCAAGGGGAGGGCTGTCTGAGAGCTCACCAACTCTGCAGGAGTGAGCTCCAGCCAAACCCAGGAACGGATTCCTTACAGTACCTCTACCAGGTGTGGTGTTATTTCTATGGTCAGATGTTTAAAATATTTTGACGAGTAACCCTTAGGTCCTGGAGCTTTAAGTGTTTTAAGCCTTGTAATAGCTCTAGAGACTTCCTCTGTGGTGATGGAGATGTTTAGAATATCTTTTGAGTTCTGACAGCTAATGGAGTCTTAGATCTCTCCAGAATTAATCCTGCCGATCTAGGTTAATGTTTAGATGATTATATAGGTCTGCGTAGAATTTATGCAAGATGTCTGCTTTTTTTTGTTACAAGTATGCCTAGTCCCAGTCTGGTCTCAAGGCCGCTATATGACAGGTGGAGCGATTGTGGTACTAAGTTAGCAAGCATCTTCCCGGCTTTATTCCCGTAACGCATAAATCTTGCATTTCAATAATTTTGATTCAGCAGTTCTCTCATGTAATAGTATATCAAGCGCACTTTTTTAACCAAATACACATTTATGTTATGAGGAGTCAGTGATTCTTTGACTTTGGAGTAAGTTTCAGTTAACTTGTAGTTACAATAGAGATATTTTCCATTGTTTTTTTTCTCTGGTAAGAGACGTACAATATTATGTCCCCTCTTTGGACTACTAAGCAGTTTCCCAAAACAATAAAAGGGTCCCCTATATGTTCTGCGTTATTGTCTTTGAATTGTGCCCATTTATTATGAACTGCTGCTCAAAAGCTGCCCTGAGCTTACAATTTGGAGGGGAACGACCATGTTCTCGGGACCATCGTATCAGGGTCCAACTGTATTTGGAGCCCTACTGGGGTGTGGTCTGATATACAGGCTTGTAAATCTTAGCTTTGGATAATTTCTGGAAAAGAGGGTCGAGACCAACAGGTAATCAATGTGTGACATAATTATGCGCACATGAAACAGAGGTATAATCCCTCTGCAATGGGTAGAGAAGTCTCCAGGATCTACAAGATTCAATTATTTTTTTAAGAAATGTAATATCTGAATGGCTTGCGATCTTATATTATGCCAATCTGGCAGTGACACGTTTAAGGGGCCAGTCCCTCCTAGAACCAAGGTGTACTAATAGCAGCGACCGGTTTAAGGTGTCCGTCTCTCCTTGGACCAAAGTGTAATAAGGGCAGTGACCCGTTTAAAGGGTCAGTCCCCTTGATACGATGATAAACATTGTGAATCGAGCCTTGGGAGAGGATACCAGAGGTAAAGCCAACCTGTATCCCCATTCCCTTTATCGGCTCAACAATATGGACAAGGTGGAATAAGGGTACACAAAACACTTGATTGACAAACATGTCCCCCCACTGAGAGGCTTTGAGGAAATTCAATTTGGAATTATTTTACAAAGGAACTGAAGCAGCCAAATATTTTCTTTTAGTTCAATTAGATAGTTTAAGGAAGCAAATTTGTTTTTAAAAGGCTTTACAAAAGAGTGTTTTTTGTCTGGCAGTGCGGGATTGTACACTGAACCTTTAGAGCGCCCGTATGATGGATCAGGTACTCCATGGGCACATATCCTCCATGCCAGCAAATTAATTAAAATATGTCAATCTCTTGGTTTAATGTATTCAGCAAAAAACATCTATTAATATTTTGGTCTTAGATTGGACTGCAGCTCTAGGAATTAAAGCAGCAAAACGTGAAAAATCCTATATATTTTTAAAATTATTATTTGAACTAAAACCAGTTCTGTAGTATTAGATAAACACTGACTACATTTTAAAAAAAACTTGTAATGCCATTTTTAATGATTTTATTGAATGTACTGATCATCCTTTGGTTGCTACAGCAACCATTTATTTTGTCATATCCACTTCCACTTTTGATTCAGGCTCTCACTGTAAGGATCCGCGCTGAGGGTACACCCGCTTCCAGCGCCTCCTTACCTTTGATCTGTGCCGCCCAGGCTCCCCGGCGGTGTCCCTCACTCCTTGCGGCCCCCTCCACGGCTGCCCCCGCACTTACGGTCGCACGCGTCACCCTTACGGGCGCGCGCAGACTCAGGCCTCCATTTGCTGGCGCCGGGCGCCTGACTCCGCCTCCTCTGACGCGGCACGCGCATCACGCGCTTCCCTGCCCTGTCAGGTCCGCCCCCCAGGCCCTTCTCCCCTATCTGATCCTTCCCCGGGCCGCTCCTCCGCTCCTCCCCTTGCTCTGACAGGTCCCAGCTTCCCAGGCACTTCTCCCCTATCAGGTCCTCCCTCGGGACGCTGCCCCGTCCCTCCCCTCACTCTGATAGGGGAGAAGTGTCTTGCAGGCTGGGGCCAATCAGGTCCTCCTTCGGGCTGCTCCTCTGTCCCCCTTTCCTCTGATAGGTCCCAGCCCCCTATTTAGTCTCCCTTCACCATTTCCTCCTTGCTCTGCATAGCTTCTGTACCTTGGTGCTGTCTGCTGTTGCCTGGCCCCTTCTCACTTTCAGTTCCTGTTCCTGTCCCTGGATATTCTGCTGACCTCCCTGGATTTTGACCTTTGGCTTTGGACTTCGTTTACGCTGCTCTCTGGAACCCCTTGGATTTGGCTTTGGACTTTCTACCTTGCAGACTTCTATATCCCCTGGACACGGCTAACGGACAATCTACTACGCTGCTCTCTCCATCCCACGACCATTGGCTTACGGACTTTAACTTCCACCGCTGGAGTTGACAAGTACGGTACCTTATCTATTTTTTTACCTGGACCATCTACGCTACTTCCACACTCCGGCCGTGCCCCGTTTACTGTTAGGTGTGTGGTATTACTCCTTTCCACCTCAGTCCCGGGGTCTCGTCTGGCTTGTGGGCAGGCCGAGCGTTACACTCACCTTTTTGAGCTCTGCCCTTTGGCAATAAAGTATCATAATCAGATATGTTGCTTTGTTCTATAACAGCAAACTGTTTATTACTCTGAAATATCCAACAATAATGTGTTAAACTTCGCAATATGTTACATATCAGCAACAGCATTTCACAGACTGTAGCATAGTTAGAAGGCAGCCATTCAGTTAGGTACGCAATCATGATTTTACCAGATTTATAACAGGAGCACCAGTTTAGGCAAGAGTGCAGAATAATCCATCGTCACATACTTTACATATGAAATAAGAAAAATAAATAATAAAGGGTGTGTGGGGGGGGGGGGGGAAATGTAGTATTGCTGCTGTAAAGAAGTATTTGCTTACCCAGAGAGTTAAGGGTCTGGTAATTCTCCATCATCACGTCCCTATAAAGCAGCTTCTGCCCCTCTCCTAAATACCCCCACTCCGACTCCGAGAAGTACACAGCCACGTCATCAAACTTTATTGGTACCTAAAACACAGACAATTTCATAAATCGGGATACTCTTATTCCGGTTCAGAGATGTGTGTATATAAGACCAGGTCCCCAGTGGCCGCTGTGGTGTGCGCACCACACCACAGCCCTCTATGGAGCAGGCCCCAGTGGCCGTGTGTGTGTGGCATGCAAAGCGCGATGACACGTATGCTGGCAGGGAAGACAAGAATTTTGTTGTGCCGCAACGCGATCACGTGGACGGCAGGCAGGCAGCCAATGGAAGGGCAGATATGCCCCATCATCCCAGCACTCCCTAAAGACCGTGGCTTTTATCTGTGCAAACCCTTCACATATACCCCAACATTTTACTGCCTTCCTTACAGCCATGGTTTACCCCTCCCTATACTCTCACACAGACATCCTGTTGTCCTCCTGCATTGTTATACCCCTCCCTATAAAACCCGACATCCTGCTGCTCTCCTCAATGCATTGAATACCTCTCCCTATACACCCCAACATCCTGCTGTCCTCCTCAATACCATGGTACAATCCTCCTTATACATCCTACTGCTCTCCTCATTGCCTAGTTATACTATTCCCTATGCACCCCAAAATCCTCCTACCCTCTTCACTGCCATGCTAGACCCTACCCTATGCACTCTGACATCCTGCTGTCTCCTTACTGCATTTTTATAATCCTCCCTATACACCCAAAAATCATGCTGCCCTCCTCACTGCCATGCTATACCCCACCTTATACATCCCAGAATCCTGTTTAATGAGGGCTATAGCCTGGTAGTGAGGAGGGCAGCAGGATGTTGGGGTGCCTCACTGCCATGGTATAACCCTGCATAGACACCCCAACATTCTACTGCCCTACTCACTGACATTTTATTCCCATCCCTATACACCCCAACATCATGATCCCCTTTCCTCTGCCTTGTTATATCCCTCCCTATACACCCTGAAATCCTGCTGCCCTCCTCACCCTCCCCACACACTGCAACATCCTGCTGCCCTCCTCAATGCCCCCTCCCTATACATCCCAACATCATGCTGCTCTCCACTGCTTTGTTATACCCCTCCCTATACAACCCAACATCCTGATCCCCGTCCTCACTGCATTTTAAATCCCTCCCTATACAACCCAACCTGCTGATGCTTATTCACTGCATTGTTATTGAGACAGTACGTGGTAACCAGGCTCTCAAATAAAGGTTAAGCCCATTTTTTATAACCCCTGGCCACTATATATAGGGGTAAAAGAGAGTTAACTCTTGGGCCCAGTAACATTGTAACTTTCCAATGCATAACATAAAATATTTTTATTGCATGTGTTTATCTTTCCGGGCATGCCAGTGAGCAGGGATTGCTAGGGCATGAGTTTCAAGGCGGGGTTTGCAGAGGAATTCTTGTCAGAATGTGTCTACAGTGGTGGCCGCCTTTAACCTCCTGCGGCCGCCACCGCGGGATTTTTAAAAACGCGGGCAGATGCTGTGTTTTTTCGCTGTTTTCCGGCACCGCGGGCGCTTTCAATGTTAAGCCGCATTAGCGCTTGTCTGATGATGCGGCCGACGCGCGGAAAAGCCAGACACAAATTGAAAACATCCCCGCATTTTTACGGGTAAGTAGGAGGATAGGAGAGGCAGCAGCAGTAGGTAGTTGGGGTCCGGAATTGTCAGTTCCCCTAAAAATGTACCCGGGAATCATGGCCGATTTTCAGATACATGTAGGCACGATGTCCCAGCAATATCTCCCCTCGAAAACGCTTGCACGACTCACCGCTAGGGTTTCCTGCTTCAGCACAGCCCAGAAAGGTAAATGGGGCAAAGGGATGTAAAGTGTCCCTGTAACTATGAGGGGTCCCTATGTTAAGGGGTATACACAGTTACTGCTGAGGTAGCCCAGAACCTGTATTGGGTTTGTGGGTGCTCCAACCGTAGATAAGGTTGTGAGGGGACTCTCAGAGTCCAGTCATAGGCTGCGGTCCCAGTCAGCACTGTGGCAGGTGTGACCGGCAGGGGGGTTGGAGGGGGCGGCGCGTGCATAGCGCTAACCGCGATCAGCGGTCTTCCAGGGAGAGAGGGAGATTGTGACGGGAGGAGGCATGGTGGGAGTTTTGTGGGGGCGTGGCCATGACCTCACGCGGCTGGTACGCCCTCATTAAGTGAACCGCCGGCAGGGGCGTGGCCACGCCTCCGTCGCAAGTTCTAAACTCAATTTTATTGAGTTTAAAAAACCTTGCAGTACGGCACGGTGCACCTTCAGCGGGAAGGTGCGTACTGTGCCCAGCCCCATTGAGGGGCGGTGCTTATACGCACAGCGCGAGGTGTGCGCTGTAGCAGTTACTGGGACTGCAGCCTAAGGAGTGTGGGGAATAAAGGCTACATAATAAATACATCTTTCTATTCCTCATACCCAGGGGCTTAGGGATGTATTAAGGTATAGTTTATTGATACATTGTAATGTATTTTAATGAGCTGGGACTTTCGGAACTGATGTTCCAACAGACTGTCAGGGCTAACCCATAGGCGCCAGTAAGAATTCAAAGTAGCCAGAGATGCCAAAGGTTTGAAAGCCATTTGGGTAGCAGGGAAGGGCTCAAGTACCAGGTCCGGAGGACAATGGCACTCGTCCGGGCTGCCATTTCTTTTGCCAGACCTACTGTAGTGGAGCATAGGATATGATCGAAGAAGATACAAAAGAATTCTCCAGTAAGTTGCACTCTATGTTAGAATAGTAATGTATGTTTGGGACAACTATGGTCCTAGCAAATAGGATAAATTGCAATGGCCATCTATTGAGTAGGAATCAAAGAACCCAGTTAAAATAAAACAATAACATTTTAGTATTGTATTGTATGTCTTTATTTATATAGCGCCATTAATGTACATAGCGCTTCACAGTAGTAATACATGTGGTAATCAAATAAATAACAGAGCATGGGAATAAGTGCTTTAGACATAAAATTAACATTAAGGAAGAGGAGTCCCTGCCCCGAGGAGCTTACAGTCTAATTGGTAGGTAGGGAGAACGTACAGAGACCGTATGAGGGAGTTCTGGTAAGTGCGTCTGCAGGGGGCCAAACTTTGTGACCCATAGGCAGCGTGCTTGGGCTACTGGGTGAATGATCGTAGTTCCAAAAGTAATGTGGAAGGAGGTAGTAGGGCCAGGTTTGGGAGGAAGTACGAGGAGCTCTGTTTTAGCCATTGTGACATAGTCCAAAGATGTTAGGCAGCTTGCTGCCCCGTTTTAGGTCAGAAAGTGCAGGAATAGTTAAAAATGTTCCATTCCACAGCTTCACATTAACTCAGGCTGCTGGATGGAAAATCCAGACCACAGATTACAATGGGTCTAGTTCTCCCTCACCTGCTCTTCTAATCACTTGCACAGGTATTTAGAGCAGAGAGGTTTGCATTTCAGTCTCTCTCCTTAGAGCCTGAAGGCTGGGGGTGTCGCTGCTCCCCGGAATCCAGTTCGGGGTGGACGGCCCCTCCAAGTATCACAGTACCAGAGGATTTGCCTGGACACTTGGGACAGAGTTCCCACCACGAACAGATAAGACAAACAAATATGTATTGCTGTTTCTAAAAGACTATGCTGTATCTAGTGACCCTAAATGAGAGGGCATTGTTTTAAGCTGGGGAACCAGGTTAGTTGGCCCAGCAGCAGTTAGAGGTTGATTATGCTGTGTAGTTAGATCCCTGAAAGGGATAGGATTTTGTTTATATAATTTAGTTTCTTGTTACTTGAAATAACAGTGTGGGAAATACTATGACACTGATATAAGTGAACCGCTGAATGAAAATGTCTGAGTGCCTCTAACCTACACATGTTAAAGCTGCAGTACCTTACTTGGATGAAAATAAAGCAGGCAGAAGCCTGAGTTAAGCAACGTAATACTTTGCATGTTCCTGTTTGTTGTATAATTAACCCTAGAATACTGTGTTGGGAAGAACCCAGACAGACGTCAGCGCTACAAAAGAGGGGCGTTTGTCACACCATGTTGAGTTTAAAGCGGCGGAGGGCCATCCAGGATGATATAGCAGAGAGACATTCAGAAACTTTGGTTTGTACAGTAGGTGTAAGGTCAGGTGTTGAAAAGTATATTTGTGTGTCGTCAGCATAGAGGTGATAATTAAACCCAAAGATGTTATTAGGTCACCTAGAGAGAATGTGTACAGAGAAAAGAGAAGAGGTCCCAGGACAGAGCCCTGGGGTACCCCCACAGAGAGATCAATAGAGGAAAAGGAGGTGTTAGCAGAAGAGACACTGAAAGTACGATGGGAGAGGTAGGATGAGATCCAGGATAGAGCTTTGTTCCGAATACCAAGAGTATGGAGAATGTGAAGGAGAAGAGGGTGGTCCACGGTGTCAAATGCTGAAGGGAGGTCGAGTAATATGAGCAGAGTGTAATGACCTCTGTCTTTGGCAGCATGGAGGTCGTCAGTTATTTTAGTGAGGGCTGTTTCCGTGGAGTGAGCAGTGCGGAAGCCAGATTGTAGAGGGTCTAGGAGAGAATAGGTGTTGAGAAAATGGAGCAAGCGAGAGAATACACGACGTTCAAGGAGTTTAGAGGCAAAAGGCAGGAGGGAGACAGGTCGATAGTTAGAAAGACAGGTAGGGTCAAGCTTGCTGTTTTTGAATAATAGTATGACTGTTGAATGTTTGAAGGAGGATGGAAAGGTTCCAGAGCAGAGGGAGGAGTTAAAAATGTGTGTGAGCGTAGGGATTATAGTAGGAGCAAGAGGTTTTAGGAGATGGGAGGAAATGGGATCAAGAGGGCAAGTGGTAGAGGGAGAAGAGGCGATCAACAGCGACACATCCTCCTCTGAGACAGTGGAAAAAGAGTCAAGGAAGGAAGGAGGAGAGTTAGGAAGAGGTGTAGGATGGGAGGAAGAGACAGAGGGGATGTTCTGACGTATGGATTCTACCTTTTCCATAAAATAGTCAGCAAAGTCCTGAGCGGAGATGGAGGAAGGAGAGGCAGCTGAGGGTAGTTTGAGTAGAGTATCAAAGACAGAGAACAGTCGGCGTGGGTTAGACTTGTGCATGTTGATTAGTGAATAAAAGTAGGCTTGTTTAGCTTGCGAGAGGGCAGAGTTGAAACAGGATAGCATAAATTTGTAGTGAAGGAAGTCTGCGAGAGTATGAGATTTCCTCCAGAGGCGTTCAGAGGAACGAGTGGAGGAACGCAGCATGCGTGTGTGGGAATTTAGCCAGGGTCTAGGGTTAGAAGGGCGAGGGCGGCAGAGAGAAAGCTGGGCATGTAGATCAAGAAAGGAGGACAAGGCAGAATTGTAGTTCCTGACCAGGTTGTTGGGGTCTGTAGCAGAGCTTAGAGAGAGGAGAGGGAGGAGCATAAAGTGGACTCAAAGTCAGGTAAGTGAATAGAGCGCAGGTTTCTGCAGAACCGGGGGGCAGATGGAGGTGGAGAAGGGGAGAAGCGAGAGAGAGAATGAGGTGATGGTCAGAGAGAGGAAAAGGGGAAATTGAGAAATCGGAGAGAGAGAAGTTTTTAGTGAAAACCAGGTCTAAGTAGTGCCCATTCTTGTGGGTGCTGGCTGCAGTCCACTGTTGAAGGCCAAAAGAAGAGGTTAGAGAAAGAAAGCGGGAAGCCCAAGGGAGAGAGGGGTCATCAGTGTGGCAATTGAAGTCCCCAAGGTGAAGAACAGGGGAGTCTGAGGAGAGAAAGAGAGCCAGGATTCAAAGTGAGAGAGAAAGGCAGAAGGGGGATGAGTAGAGGTAGGTGGGCGATAGATGACCGCCACATGGACAGGGAGAGGAGAGAAGATCTGGACAGTGTGAGCCTCAAAGGAGGGAAAAGCAAGAGATGGAGGAATAAGAAGGGTTTGGTAACGGCAGAGAGAGGAGAGCAGGATCCCCACACCTCCACCCCTGCCATCAGGGCGCGGAGTGTGGGAGAAGGAAAGGCCACCATAGGAGAGGGCAGCTTCCAGAGCAGAGTCAGACTAAGTGAGCCAGGTCTCAGTTATAGCAAAAAGGAGCAGAGAGTGAGAGAGAAAAAAGTAATGTACAGAGAGGAACTTGTTAGAAAGGGAGCGAGCATTCCAAAGGGCACAGGAGAAAGGGAGAGAGGAGGGAGGGTGGCAGGGGATGGGTATGAGGTTGGAGGGATTGACACCAGAAGGAGTAGAGGTTGCAATTGGCAGGCGAGGACGAGCGCATGTAGGAATAAGGTAGGGACCAGGATTGGGAGAGATATCCCCAGAAGCAAGGAGGAGAAGCATGGGTAGAAAGAGAATATGTGAGGATGATATATTGCTGGGGATATAGCTTTGTGGTGTCAGAAGGCACAGGTAAGAAATGAGTTCATGTGAACAGAGAAGTGGTGAAGGAAGGAGAGATGGAGATATATGAATAGAGTTAGAGACATAATGAGGCTGGTAAAAAGAAGTGCATAATTTGAGAAGAAGTGAAGTCACAGCAAATATAAATGGTATAGGCAGCATCACAGCAGTAATGATGCAGTCTGGTATTGATGATATCCTCCTTTCCAGCGTAGTTCAAAAGCAGGAATCAGGACCATTACATCAATTAGTGACTCTGTGAACTTATTTATAGTGTAAATTGTTTAAAATCTCTATAGGAGTCAGACCTAGTGGAGCCTGACCCAGTGGGTGGCAACGAGAAAGCCAAGGACGGAGGTGGCAAACTTGCGCAGGTCCCCTGGCAATTTCATATTTCCCACTGACCCGGCTTTTCAGACTGGCTTGGCTCTGATTGCCTACTGAGAAAGTTCCCACGCGTTGATTGGCTGCCGAGTTTCATGAATGAAACTCAGAATACTATAAGAATCGTCTAAGCCAATGATATTGGAGATTCCCAATACTAAGAGCGCGAGCGGGCTTTTCAATGTTGCTCTTGAGCGAATAGAAGAGCAACCGGCTTCGATTGCAAACCAGGAAAGCCTGCCTGCCAGATTATAAGTCCAGCTTTTTGTGACCAAGTTCTCAAAATTGAACATAGCGGTTAAGGCTGGAATTTGATGCCGATTTAGATTCCAGAGAACTGTGGCAGCTCGCCGTCAAGAAAAGTCCAAGTTCTCAGAAGACAAGGGAGCGGTGGCGTGAGGAACTTCACGACGATTTGGGAACCAGGAGATTTCGGGCTAAGTCTCGGTCAGGGTAAAACTCTTATTTAGAGTTCCCTGCACATAGGAGAGTCTAGTTTTCGATCCCCAGACCCCCAACAAGTGTGTTTTTCGTCTGTATTTTGTGTATCATAGTGTGTAAGCCAATTTGAGCGAATAAATTACAATTTATTTTATTACCTTGTTTTGCTCAATGAAAGATACTGGTAAAAAGGTGTAAACTGCCTGGTCTCCCTTGACAGTTATACACTGACCTATACACCCCAACATCCTGCTGCCTTCTTCACTGCTTTCATATACCTGTCCCTAACCACCCTGACATACTGCTGCTCTGCTCATTGCCATGCTATACCTCTCACTATACACCCCAATCCTACTGCCCTACTCACTACCTTACTGCCCTACTCACTACCCAATACCCTCTTCCTATAAACCCTAACATCCTGCTGTCCTCCAGCTGTTATACCCTCCCTATACACCCCTACATCCTGCTGCCCTCCTTACTGCATTGATATACTTGTTCCAATACACCCAGACAAACTGGTGCTCTGCTCACTGCCATGCTATTCCTCTCACAATACACCCCAATCCTACTTATTGGATACATAAGCTAGATACCATGTCCCCCAAGGGGCACAATGAGGATGTGGATATTTGGGCATTATATTAAAACCTCCAGCCCACGTCCTCATTAGATTTAGTGATAAGGCACTGCTATGTGTTTCCTTCTCCCTGCTGTAGCTTACCTGCTATTTCTAGTTATATATATATATTTTTTTTTATATTGCTTAAGGAATTTATGATGTCTATTTTAATCTTTTAATATACTAATAATGTGTTTCTTTTTATTCCAGCATGGTTTTATGTTCATGTTAGGTTTAGATTATATGCTAGTGTTTTTTTTTTTTTTTATATATATGTGATTGTTCATTTGTTAATAAAGTTGTTGTTTTAAAAGTAAAAATAAATCTTCCCTAATACTTTGACCATAGCTCAGATGATTGGTCTAACTCTATTTGTATGACCAATGAGACATCTCTGAGAGGTATTTAAGACCTCTGGGTAATGGCCAAATTATTCCCTGAATAAGTAGTTAGATCTACGAAACATGTTGGATGTATGAATGCCATAATTTTGCCTATATTCATCCTTTGGATCTGTATCACGATCAGCTTATATTGGCTGCCACCGTGCTAACTGAGCGATTTCTGCGCCGGTAAGAGACTGTAAGGGACTCTCCTTCTTCCTCCCTATTGATTCCTCCATTGCCACGAGAACTGTGACGTCACTCCGCTACACCACGTGACGGAGCGGCATCGTGGCACGCTGTGTAAGCCCCTGCAGCTGCGGAAGTGTTTGCAGAGCAATTCCAACAGCTCTGGACTGCCCTAAGATCATAGCAGCTGGGAAAAGCAGCGAATCTACACAGGAGAGACGGGGGACTGTAGGGGAATTCCCCTGGAGGCAGTATATCGCCGGTTGAGGAGCGGCCCCACTAAGTGTCTGAATCTGCAGTATTACCAGGCTGCTTGAAAGGAATCCCCTTGTGAGCAGCGTCCTGCTGTGTGAGGAGTGCATGAAGGATCCCATGCCCCAGAACCATCATAGAGGCTCCTGCAGAGACAGCTGAGTGCCAGACCGTCCTGTTTTACAGCTACAGAGTGGTAACCAGTGTGATATGCACTAAATGCACATGTTATTTCTATCTGATGTACGCAGATTTATTACCCCTTTAACATTGTAATACATTCTATTACTTCACTATTTGGCGTTGTGCGCTGTTTTCTTTTTGTTTCCATTTCTTAGAGTGTGTGGGGTGCTGAGCCACCCCTAATGTTTATAGCAGCAGACGCCCTTATCAACCACACGGTTATGTTATAATTTAATTATTTAATCACTTATTCACTGTGGTATTGTGGTTTACTTTATTTATATATGGTTTAGTCACTGCACTGTATTCAATTATAAGGAGATAGATAGTAGCGCACAGTTTATTTCTGTTTTACCCCAATCCTACTGCCTTGTTATACCCCCCCTATACACCCCAACATCCTGCTGCTATCCTCACTGCATTTTATACCCCTTCTTATACACCCTACCATCCTGCTGCCCTCCTCACTGCCATGCTATACCCCACCCTATACACCTCTGCATCCTGTTATAGAAGGTATAGCAAGGCAGAGGAGGGTAGCAGGAGGTTGGCGTTTACATGGATTGGTATAACAAAGTAGTGAGGAAGATATCAGGATATTGGGGTGCATCACTGCCATGGTATAACCCTCCGTATACACTCCAACATCCTGCTGATCTCCTGCCATGTTATACTCCTCCCTATACTCCACAACATCCTTCTGCCCTCCTCACAGCCTTCTTAAACCCCTCCCTAAAAACCCGGATGTCCTGCTGCCCTCCTCACTGCCTTAAACCCCCGTAAACACCAAAACCTCCTACTGTCCTCCTTGCTGTCTGATTACTGTATACCCCTCCAATACACCCCAACATCCTGTGGGCCTCCTGCCATGATTTACCTATTCATATACAACCCACCATCCTGCTGTCCTCCAAACTGCCTTGTTATACTCCATCATTTAAACCCCAACATCCCATTTTTAACTTTGTAATAATGCCCAGTTTTCAGGCAATATCATCCCTTTTATAATCACCCTGTGCGATAAATGGTTTACCTGCATCTTGAACTTGAAGTATCTTAAAACAGTTTCAAATCGAACCAGCCTCGAAATCGGACAGCTGGAGAGAAAAGACAATTTGTTTTTTTTCACCAATTTTTTAAATAAAACATATAAAACTGAGAGACTGAGTGACTGAGAGACTGAGAGACTGACTGAGAGACTGAGTGACTGACTGAGAGACTGAGTGACTGACTGAGAGACTGACTGAGAGACTGAGTGACTGACTGAGAGACTGAGTGACTGACAGAGACTGAGTGACTGACTGAGAGACTGAGTGACTGACTGAGAGACTGAGTGACTGACTGAGAGACTGAGTGACTGACTGAGAGACTGAGTGACTGACTGAGAGACTGAGTGACTGACTGAGAGACTGAGTGACTGACTGAGAGACTGAGTGACTGACTGAGTGACTGACTGAGTGACTGACTGAGAGACTGAGTGACTGACTGAGAGACAGAGTGAGAGACAGAGTGAGAGACTGAGTGAGAGACTGAGTGACTGAGTGACTGACTGAGAGACTGAGTGACTGAGTGACTGAGTGACTGAGTGACTGACTGAGAGACTGAGTGACTGAGAGACTGAGTGACTGACTGAGAGACTGAGTGACTGACTGAGAGACTGACTGACTGTGTGACTGAGTGAGAGACTGAGAGACTGACTGAGAGACTGAGTGACTGACTGAGAGACTGAGTGACAGAGACTGACTGAGTGACTGACTGAGTGACTGACTGAGTGAGAGACTGAGTGACTGACTGAGTGACTGACTGACTGTGTGACTGTGTGACTGAGTGACTGACTGAGAGACTGAGAGACTGACTGAGAGACTGAGTGACAGAGACTGACTGAGTGACTGACTGAGTGACTGAAAGACTGAGTGAGAGACTGAATGACTGACTGAGAGACTGAGAGACTGAGAGACTGAGTGACTGACTGAGAGACTGAGAGACTGACTGAGTGACTGACAGAGACTGAGTGACTGACTGAGAGACTGAGTGACTGACTGAGAGACTGAGTGACTGACTGAGAGACTGAGTGACTGACTGAGAGACTGAGTGACTGACTGAGAGACTGAGTGACTGACAGAGACTGAGACTGACTGAGAGACTGAGAGACTGACTGAGAGACTGAGAGACTGACTGAGAGACTGAGAGACTGACTGAGAGACTGAGTGACTGACTGAGAGACTGAATGACTGACTGAGAGACTGAGAGACTGACTGAGAGACTGAGTGACTGACTGAGAGACTGAATGACTGACTGAGAGACTGAGTGACTGAGTGACTGAGAGACTGAGAGACTGAGAGACTGAGAGACTGAGTGACTGAGTGACTGAGAGACTGAGAGACTGAGAGACTGAGTGACTGAGTGACTGAGTGACTGAGTGACTGAGTGACTGAGTGACTGACTGAAAGACTGAGTGAAAGACTGAGTGAAAGACTGACTGACTGAGAGACTGAGTGACTGAGTGACTTACTGAGAGACTGAGTGACTGACTGAGAGACTGAGTGACTGACTGAGAGACTGAATGACTGACTGAGAGACTGAGTGACTGAGTGACTGAGAGACTGAGAGACTGAGAGACTGAGTGACTGAGTGACTGAGAGACTGAGAGACTGAGTGACTGAGTGACTGAGTGACTGAGTGACTGAGTGACTGAGTGACTGACTGAAAGACTGAGTGAAAGACTGAGTGAAAGACTGACTGACTGAGAGACTGAGTGACTGAGTGACTTACTGAGAGACTGAGTGACTGACTGAGAGACTGAGTGACTGACTGAGAGACTGAATGACTGACTGAGAGACTGAGTGACTGAGTGACTGAGAAACTGAGTGACTGAGAGACTGAGTGACTGAGTGACTGAGTGACTGAGTGACTGAGTGACTGAGTGACTGAGTGACTGAGTGACTGACTGAAAGACTGAGTGAAAGACTGAGTGAAAGACTGAGTGAAAGACTGACTGACTGAGAGACTGAGTGACTGAGTGACTGAGTGACTTACTGAGAGACTGAGTGACTGACTGAGAGACTGAGTGACTGACTGAGAGACTGAGTGACTGACTGAGAGACTGAGTGACTGAGTGACAGACAGAGACTGAGTGACTGACTGAGAGACTGAGTGACTGACTGAGAGACTGAGTGACTGACTGAGAGACTGAGTGACTGACTGAGAGACTGAGTGACTGACTGAGAGACTGAGTGACTGACTGAGAGACTGAGTGACTGACTGAGAGACTGAGTGACTGACTGAGAGACTGAGTGACTGACTGAGAGACCGAGTGACTGACTGAGAGACCGAGTGACTGACTGAGAGACCGAGTGACTGATTGAGAGACTGAGTGACTGACTGAGAGACTGAGTGACTGACTGAGAGACTGAGTGACTGACTGAGTGACTGACTGAGTGACTGACTGAGTGACTGACTGAGTGACTGACTGAGTGACTGACTGAGTGACTGACTGAGTGACTGACTGAGTGACTGACTGAGTGACTGACTGAATGACTGAGTGACTGACTGAGTGACTGACTGAAAGACTGAGTGAAAGACTGAGTGAAAGACTGACTCACTGAGAGACTGAGTGACTTACTGAGAGACTGAGTGACTGACTGAGAGACTGAGTGACTGACTGAGAGACTGAGTGACTGACTGAGAGACTGAGTGACTGACTGAGAGACTGAGTGACTGAGAGACTGAGTGACTGACAGAGACTGAGTGACTGACTGAGACTGAGTGACTGACTGAGAGACTGAGTGACTGACTGAGTGACTGACTGAGTGACTGACTGAGTGACTGAGTGACTGACTGAGACTGAGTGACTGACTGAGAGACTGACTGAGTGACTGACTGAGAGACTGAGTGACTGACTGAGAAACTGAGTGACTGACTGAGAGACTGAGTGACTGACTGAGAGACTGAGTGACTGACTGAGAGACTGAGTGACTGACTGAGAGACTGAGTGACAAACTGAGAGACTGACTGAGAGACTGAGTGACAGAGACTGAAAGACTGACTGAGTGACTGACTGAGTGACTGAGAGACTGACTGAGTGACTGACTGAGTGACTGACTGAGTGACTGACTGAGTGACTGACTGAGTGACTGACTGAGTGACTGACTGAGTGACTGAGTGACTGACTGAGTGACTGACTGAGTGACTGACTGAGAGACTGTCTGAGTGACTGACTGAGTGACTGACTGAGTGACTGACTGAGTGACTGACTGAGAGACTGAGTGACTGACTGAGAGACTGAGTGACTGACAGAGACTGAGTGACTGACTGAGAGACTGAGTGACTGACAGAGACTGAGTGACTGACTGAGAGACTGAGTGACTGACAGAGACTGAGTGACTGACAGAGACTGAGTGACTGACAGAGACTGAGTGACTGACAGAGACTGAGTGACTGACAGAGACTGAGTGACTGACAGAGACTGAGTGACTGACTGAGAGACTGAGTGACTGACAGAGACTGAGTGACTGAGAGACTGAGTGACTGACTGAGAGACTGAGTGACTGACTGAGTGACTGAGAGACTGAGTGACTGACTGAGAGACTGAGTGACTGACTGAGTGACTGAGTGACTGAGTGACTGAGTGACTGAGTGACAGACAGAGACTGAGTGACTGACTGAGACTGAGTGACTGACTGAGAGACTGAGTGACTGACTGACTGAGAGACTGAGTGACTGACTGAGAAACTGAGTGACTGACTGAGACTGACTGAGTGACTGAGTGACTGACTGAGACTGAGTGACTGACTGAGAGACTGACTGAGTGACTGACTGAGAGACTGAGTGACTGACTGAGAAACTGAGTGACTGACTGAGAGACTGAGTGACTGACTGAGAGACTGAGTGACTGACTGAGAGACTGAGTGACTGACTGAGAGACTGAGTGACTGACTGAGAGACTGACTGAGAGACTGAGTGACAGAGACTGAAAGACTGACTGAGTGACTGACTGAGTGACTGAGAGACTGACTGAGTGACTGACTGAGTGACTGACTGAGTGACTGACTGAGTGACTGACTGAGTGACTGACTGAGTGACTGACTGAGTGACTGACTGAGTGACTGACTGAGAGACTGACTGAGTGACTGACAGAGACTGAGTGACTGACAGAGACTGAGTGACTGACAGAGACTGAGTGACTGACAGAGACTGAGTGACTGACAGAGACTGAGTGACTGACAGAGACTGAGTGACTGACAGAGACTGAGTGACTGACTGAGAGACTGAGTGACTGACTGAGAGACTGACTGAGAGACTGAGTGACAGAGACTGAAAGACTGACTGAGTGACTGACTGAGTGACTGACTGAGTGACTGACTGAGTGACTGACTGAGTGACTGACTGAGAGACTGAGTGACTGACTGAGAGACTGAGTGACTGACTGAGAGACTGAGTGACTGACTGAGAGACTGAGTGACTGACTGAGAGACTGAGTGACTGACAGAGACTGAGTGACTGACAGAGACTGAGTGACTGACAGAGACTGAGTGACTGACAGAGACTGAGTGACTGACAGAGACTGAGTGACTGACAGAGACTGAGTGACTGACAGAGACTGAGTGACTGACAGAGACTGAGTGACTGACAGAGACTGAGTGACTGACAGAGACTGAGTGACTGACAGAGACTGAGTGACTGACAGAGACTGAGTGACTGACTGAGTGACTGAGAGACTGAGTGACTGACTGAGAGACAGTGACTGACTGAGTGACTGAGAGACTGAGTGACTAACTGAGAGACTGAGAGACTGACTGAGTGACTGACAGAGACTGAGTGACTGACTGAGAGACTGAGTGACTGACTGAGAGACTGAGTGACTGACTGAGAGACTGAGTGACTGACTGACTGACTGACTGAGTGACTGACTGAGAGACTGACTGAGTGACTGAGTGACTGACAGAGACTGAGTGACTGACAGAGACTGAGTGACTGACAGAGACTGAGTGACTGACTGAGTGACTGACAGAGACTGAGTGACTGACAGAGTGACTGAGTGACTGACTGAGAGACTGAGTGACTGAGTGAGTGACTGACTGAGAGACTGAGTGACTGACTGAGAGACTGAGTGACTGACTGAGTGACTAACTGAGTGACTGACTGAGTGACTGACTGAGAGACTGACTGAGAGACTGACTGAGTGACTGACAGAGACTGAGTGACTGACAGAGACTGAGTGACTGACAGAGACTGAGTGACTGACAGAGACTGAGTGACTGACAGAGACTGAGTGACTGACAGAGACTGAGTGACTGACTGAGTGACTGACAGAGACTGAGTGACTGACAGAGTGACTGAGTGACTGACTGAGTGACTGAGTGAGTGACTGACTGAGAGACTGAGTGACTGACTGAGAGACTGACTGAGTGACTGACTGAGAGACTGACTGAGTGACTGACTGAGAGACTGACTGAGTGACTGACTGAGAGACTGAGTGACTGAGAGACTGACTGAGAGACTGAGTGACTGACTGAGAGACTGAGTGACTGACTGAGAGACTGACTGAGAGACTGAGTGACTGACTGAGAGACTGAGTGACTGACTGAGTGACTGACTGAGAGACTGAGTGACTGAGTGACTGAGAGACTGACTGAGTGACTGACTGAGAGACTGACTGAGAGACTGAGTGACTGACTGAGAGACTGAGTGACTGACTGAGAGACTGACTGAGAGACTGAGTGACTGACTGAGAGACTGAGTGACTGACTGAGAGACTGAGTGACTGACTGAGAGACTGACTGAGAGACTGAGTGACTGACTGAGAGACTGAGTGACTGACTGAGAGACTGAGTGACTGACTGAGAGACTGACTGAGAGACTGAGTGACTGACAGAGACTGAGTGACTGACAGAGACTGAGTGACTGACAGAGACTGAGTGACTGACAGAGACTGAGTGACTGACAGAGACTGAGTGACTGACAGAGACTGAGTGACTGACAGAGACTGAGTGACTGACAGAGACTGAGTGACTGACAGAGACTGAGTGACTGACAGACTGAGTGACTGACAGACTGAGTGACTGAGTGACTGACTGAGAGACTGAGTGACAGAGACTGAGTAACTGACTGAGAGACTGAGTGACTGACTGAGAGACTGACTGAGAGACTGACTGAGAGACTGAGTTACTGACAGAGACTGAGAGACTGAGAGACTGAGTGACTGAGAGACTGAGTGACTGACAGAGACTGAGTGACTGACAGAGACTGAGTGACTGACAGAGACTGAGTGACTGACAGAGACTGAGTGACTGACAGAGACTGAGTGACTGACAGAGACTGAGTGACTGACTGAGTGACTGACTGAGAGACAGTGACTGACTGAGTGACTGAGAGACTGAGTGACTGACTGAGAGACTGAGAGACTGACTGAGTGACTGACAGAGACTGAGTGACTGACTGAGAGACTGAGTGACTGACAGAGACTGAGTGACTGACTGAGAGACTGAGTGACTGACAGAGACTGAGTGACTGACAGAGACTGAGTGACTGACAGAGACTGAGTGACTGACAGAGACTGAGTGACTGACAGAGACTGAGTGACTGACAGAGACTGAGTGACTGACAGAGACTGAGTGACTGACAGAGACTGAGTGACTGACAGAGACTGAGTGACTGACAGAGACTGAGTGACTGACTGAGAGACTGAGTGACAGAGACTGAGTGACTGACTGAGAGACTGAGTTACTGACAGAGACTGAGTTACTGACAGAGACTGAGTTACTGACAGAGACTGAGTTACTGACAGAGACTGAGTGACTGAGAGACTGAGAGACTGAGTGACTGACAGAGACTGAGTGACTGACAGAGACTGAGTGACTGACAGAGACTGAGAGACTGAGAGACTGAGTGACTGAGTGACTGACTGAGAGACTGACTGACTGAGAGACTGAGAGACTGAGTGACTGACTGAGAGACTGAGTGACTGACTGAGAGACTGAGTGACTGAGAGACTGAGAGACTGAGTGACTGACTGAGAGACTGACTGAGTGACTGAGTGACTGAGTGACTGACTGACTGACTGAGAGACTGACTGAGCATGAGTGACTGACAGAGACTGAGTGACTGACAGAGACTGAGTGACTGACAGAGACTGAGTGACTGACTGACTGACTGAGAGACTGAGTGACTGACTGAGAGACTGACTGAGAGACTGACTGAGAGACTGAGTGACTGACTGAGTGACTGACTGAGTGACTGAGTGACTGACTGAGTGACTGACTGACTGACTGACTGACTGACTGAGTGACAGAGAGACTGAGTGACTGACCTCCTACTGTCCTCCTTGCTGCCTGATTATACCCCTCCATAACACCCCAACATCCTGTGGGCCTCCTGCCATGATTTACCTATTCATATACAACCCACCATCCTGCTGTCCTCCAAACTGCCTTGTTATACTCCATCATTTAAACCCCAACATCCCATTTTTAACTTTGTAATAATGCCCAGTTTTCAGGCAATATCATCCCTTTTATAATCACCCTGTGCGATAAATGGTTTACCTGCATCTTGAACTTGAAGTATCTTAAAACAGTTTCAAATCGAACCAGCCTCGAAATCGGACAGCTGGAGAGAAAAGACAATTTGTTTTTTTTTACCAATTTTTTAAATAAAACATATAAAACTGAGAGACTGAGTGACTGAGAGACTGAGAGACTGACTGAGAGACTGAGTGACTGACTGAGAGACTGAGTGACTGACTGAGAGACTGACTGAGAGACTGAGTGACTGACTGAGAGACTGAGTGACTGACTGAGAGACTGAGTGACTGACTGAGAGACTGAGTGACTGACTGAGAGACTGAGTGACTGACTGAGTGACTGACTGAGAGACTGAGTGACTGACTGAGAGACTGAGTGACTGACTGAGAGACTGAGTGAGAGACTGAGTGAGAGACTGAGTGAGAGACTGAGTGACTGAGTGACTGACTGAGAGACTGAGTGACTGACTGAGAGACTGAGTGACTGACTGAGAGACTGACTGAGAGACTGAGTGACTGACTGAGAGACTGAGTGACTGACTGAGAGACTGAGTGACTGACTGAGAGACTGAGTGACTGACTGAGAGACTGAGTGACTGACTGAGAGACTGAGTGACTGACTGAGAGACTGAGTGACTGACTGAGAGACTGAGTGACTGACTGAGAGACTGACTGAGTGACTGAGTGACTGACTGAGAGACTGAGTGACTGACTGAGAGACTGAGTGAGAGACTGAGTGAGAGACTGAGTGAGAGACTGAGTGACTGAGTGACTGAGTGACTGACTGAGAGACTGAGTGACTGACTGAGAGACTGAGTGACTGACTGAGAGACTGAGTGACTGAGTGACTGAGAGACTGAGTGACTGACTGAGAGACTGAGTGACTGACTGAGAGACTGAGTGACTGACTGAGAGACTGAGTGACTGACTGAGAGACTGAGTGACTGACTGAGTGACTGACTGACTGACTGAGTGACTGACTGAGTGACTGACTGACTGACTGAGTGACTGACTGAGTGACTGACTGAGTGACTGACTGAGAGACTAACTGAGAGACTAACTGAGAGACTGAGTGACTGACTGAGTGACTGACTGAGAGACTGAATGACTGACTGAGAGACTGAGTGACTGACTGAGAGACTGAGTGACTGACTGAGAGACTGACTGAGAGACTGACTGTGTGACTGAGTGACTGACTGAGAGACTGAGAGACTGACTGAGAGACTGAGTGACAGAGACTGACTGAGTGACTGACTGAGTGACTGAAAGACTGAGTGAGAGACTGAGTGACTGACTGAGAGACTGACAGACTGAGTGACTGACTGAGAGACTGACTGAGTGACTGACAGAGACTGAGTGACTGACTGAGAGACTGAGTGACTGACTGAGAGACTGAGTGACTGACTGAGAGACTGAGTGACTGACTGAGAGACTGAGTGACTGACTGAGAGACTGAGTGACTGACTGAGAGACTGAGTGACTGACTGAGAGACTGAGTGACAGAGTGACTGAGAGACTGACTGACTGAGTGACTGACTGAGTGACTGACTGAGTGACTGACTGAGTGACTGACTGAGTGACTGACTGAGTGACTGACTGAGTGACTGACTGAGAGACTAACTGAGAGACTGAGTGACTGACTGAGTGACTGAGTGAGAGACTAACTGAGAGACTGAGTGACTGACTGAGAGACTGAATGACTGACTGAGAGACTGAGTGACTGACTGAGAGACTGAGTGACTGACTGAGTGACTGACTGAGTGACTGACTGACTGACTGACTGACTGACTGACTGAGTGACTGACTGACTGTGTGACTGAGTGACTGACTGAGAGACTGAGAGACTGACTGAGAGACTGAGTGACAGAGACTGACTGAGTGACTGACTGAGTGACTGAAAGACTGAGTGAGAGACTGAGTGACTGACTGAGAGACTGAGACTGAGTGACTGACTGAGAGACTGAGTGACTGACTGAGAGACTGAGTGACTGACTGAGAGACTGAGTGACTGACTGAGAGACTGAGTGACTGACTGAGAGACTGAGTGACTGACTGAGAGACTGAGTGACAGAGTGACTGAGAGACTGAGTGACTGAGTGACTGAGTGACTGAGTGACTGAGTGACTGAGTGACTGAGTGACTGAGTGACTGAGTGACTGAGTGACTGAGAGACTGAGAGACTGAGAGACTGAGAGACTGACTGAGAGACTGAGTGACTGACTGAGAGACTGAGTGACTGACTGAGAGACTGAGTGACTGACTAAGTGACTGACTGACTGACTGAGTGACTGACTGACTGACTGAGTGACTGACTGAGAGACTGAGTGACTGACTGAGTGACTGACTGACTGACTGAGTGACTGACTGACTGTGTGACTGAGTGACTGACTGAGAGACTGAGAGACTGACTGAGAGACTGAGAGACTGAGAGACTGAGAGACTGAGAGACTGAGAGACTGAGTGACTGACTGAGAGACTGAGAGACTGAGTGACTGACTGAGAGACTGAGTGACTGACTGAGAGACTGAGTGACTGACTGAGTGACTGACTGAGAGACTGAGTGACTGACTGAGAGACTGAGTGACTGACTGAGAGACTGAGTGAGAGACTGAGTGAGAGACTGAGTGAGAGACTGAGTGACTGAGTGACTGACTGAGAGACTGAGTGACTGACTGAGAGACTGAGTGACTGAGTGACTGAGTGACTGACTGAGAGACTGAGTGACTGAGAGACTGAGTGACTGACTGAGAGACTGAGTGACTGACTGAGAGACTGAGTGACTGACTGAGAGACTGAGTGACTGACTGAGTGACTGACTGACTGACTGAGTGACTGACTGACTGACTGAGTGACTGACTGAGAGACTGACTGAGAGACTGAGTGACTGACTGAGTGACTGACTGACTGACTGAGTGACTGACTGACTGTGTGACTGAGTGACTGACTGAGAGACTGAGAGACTGACTGAGAGACTGAGTGACAGAGACTGACTGAGTGACTGACTGAGTGACTGAAAGACTGAGTGACTGACAGAGAGACTGAGTGACTGACTGAGAGACTGAGTGACTGACTGAGAGACTGAGTGACTGACTGAGAGACTGAGTGACTGACTGAGAGACTGAGTGACTGACTGAGAGACTGAGTGACTGACTGAGAGACTGAGTGACTGACTGAGAGACTGACTGAGTGACTGAGTGACTGACTGAGAGACTGAGAGACTGAGTGAGAGACTGAGTGAGAGACTGAGTGAGAGACTGAGTGAGAGACTGAGTGAGAGACTGAGTGACTGAGTGACTGAGTGACTGACTGAGAGACTGAGTGACTGACTGAGAGACTGAGTGACTGAGTGACTGACTGAGAGACTGAGTGACTGAGAGACTGAGTGACTGACTGAGAGACTGAGTGACTGACTGAGAGACTGAGTGACTGACTGAGAGACTGAGTGACTGACTGAGAGACTGAGTGACTGACTGAGTGACTGACTGACTGACTGAGTGACTGACTGAGTGACTGACTGACTGACTGAGTGACTGACTGAGTGACTGACTGAGTGACTGACTGAGAGACTAACTGAGAGACTAACTGAGAGACTGAGTGACTGACTGAGTGACTGACTGAGAGACTGAATGACTGACTGAGAGACTGAGTGACTGACTGAGAGACTGAGTGACTGACTGACTGTGTGACTGAGTGACTGACTGAGAGACTGAGAGACTGACTGAGAGACTGAGTGACAGAGACTGACTGAGTGACTGACTGAGTGACTGAAAGACTGAGTGAGAGACTGAGTGACTGACTGAGAGACTGACAGACTGAGTGACTGACTGAGAGACTGACTGAGTGACTGACAGAGACTGAGTGACTGACTGAGAGACTGAGTGACTGACTGAGAGACTGAGTGACTGACTGAGAGACTGAGTGACTGACTGAGAGACTGAGTGACTGACTGAGAGACTGAGTGACTGACTGAGAGACTGAGTGACTGACTGAGAGACTGAGTGACTGAGAGACTGACTGACTGAGTGACTGACTGAGTGACTGACTGAGTGACTGACTGAGTGACTGACTGAGTGACTGACTGAGAGACTAACTGAGAGACTAACTGAGAGACTGAGTGACTGACTGAGTGACTGAGTGAGAGACTAACTGAGAGACTGAGTGACTGACTGAGAGACTGAATGACTGACTGAGAGACTGAGTGACTGACTGAGAGACTGAGTGACTGACTGAGTGACTGACTGAGTGACTGACTGACTGACTGACTGACTGAGTGACTGACTGACTGTGTGACTGAGTGACTGACTGAGAGACTGAGAGACTGACTGAGAGACTGAGTGACAGAGACTGACTGAGTGACTGACTGAGTGACTGAAAGACTGAGTGAGAGACTGAGTGACTGACTGAGAGACTGACAGACTGAGTGACTGACTGAGAGACTGAGTGACTGACTGAGAGACTGAGTGACTGACTGAGAGACTGAGTGACTGACTGAGAGACTGAGTGACTGACTGAGAGACTGAGTGACTGACTGAGAGACTGAGTGACAGAGTGACTGAGAGACTGAGTGACTGAGTGACTGAGTGACTGAGTGACTGAGTGACTGAGTGACTGAGTGACTGAGTGACTGAGTGACTGAGTGACTGAGAGACTGAGAGACTGAGAGACTGAGAGACTGACTGAGAGACTGAGTGACTGACTGAGAGACTGAGTGACTGACTGAGAGACTGAGTGACTGACTAAGTGACTGACTGACTGACTGAGTGACTGACTGACTGACTGAGTGACTGACTGACTGTGTGACTGAGTGACTGACTGAGAGACTGAGAGACTGACTGAGAGACTGAGAGACTGAGAGACTGAGAGACTGAGAGACTGAGTGACTGACTGAGAGACTGAGAGACTGAGTGACTGACTGAGAGACTGAGTGACTGACTGAGAGACTGAGTGACTGACTGAGAGACTGAGTGACTGACTGAGTGACTGACTGAGAGACTGAGTGACTGAGTGACTGACTGAGAGACTGAGTGAGAGACTGAGTGAGAGACTGAGTGAGAGACTGAGTGACTGAGTGACTGACTGAGAGACTGAGTGACTGACTGAGAGACTGAGTGACTGAGTGACTGAGTGACTGACTGAGAGACTGAGTGACTGAGAGACTGAGTGACTGACTGAGAGACTGAGTGACTGACTGAGAGACTGAGTGACTGACTGAGAGACTGAGTGACTGACTGAGTGACTGACTGACTGACTGAGTGACTGACTGACTGACTGAGTGACTGACTGAGAGACTGACTGAGAGACTGAGTGACTGACTGAGTGACTGACTGAGTGACTGACTGACTGACTGAGTGACTGACTGACTGAGTGACTGACTGACTGTGTGACTGAGTGACTGACTGAGAGACTGAGAGACTGACTGAGAGACTGAGTGACAGAGACTGACTGAGTGACTGACTGAGTGACTGAAAGACTGAGTGAGAGACTGAGTGACTGACTGAGAGACTGACAGACTGAGTGACTGACTGAGAGACTGACAGACTGAGTGACTGACTGAGAGACTGACTGAGTGACTGACAGAGACTGAGTGACTGACTGAGAGACTGAGTGACTGACTGAGACTGAGTGACTGACAGAGACTGAGTGACTGACAGAGACTGAGTGACTGACAGAGACTGAGTGACTGACAGACTGAGTGACTGAGTGACTGACTGAGAGACTGAGTGACAGAGACTGAGTAACTGACTGAGAGACTGAGTGACTGACTGAGAGACTGACTGAGAGACTGAGTTACTGACAGAGACTGAGAGACTGAGAGACTGAGTGACTGAGAGACTGAGAGACTGAGAGACTGAGTGACTGAGAGACTGAGTGACTGACAGAGACTGAGTGACTGACAGAGACTGAGTGACTGACAGAGACTGAGTGACTGACTGAGTGACTGACTGAGAGACAGTGACTGACTGAGTGACTGAGAGACTGAGTGACTGACTGAGAGACTGAGAGACTGACTGAGTGACTGACAGAGACTGAGTGACTGACTGAGTGACTGACTGAGAGACTGACTGAGAGACTGAGTGACTGACAGAGACTGAGTGACTGACAGAGACTGAGTGACTGACAGAGACTGAGTGACTGACAGAGACTGAGTGACTGACAGAGACTGAGTGACTGACAGAGACTGAGTGACTGACAGAGACTGAGTGACTGACAGAGACTGAGTGACTGACAGAGACTGAGTGACTGACAGAGACTGAGTGACTGACAGAGACTGAGTGACTGACAGAGACTGAGTGACTGACAGACTGAGTGACTGAGTGACTGACTGAGAGACTGAGTGACAGAGACTGAGTGACTGACTGAGAGACTGAGTGACAGAGACTGAGTAACTGACTGAGAGACTGAGTGACTGACTGAGAGACTGACTGAGAGACTGAGAGACTGAGAGACTGAGTGACTGAGAGACTGAGTGACTGACAGAGACTGAGTGACTGACAGAGACTGAGTGACTGACAGAGACTGAGTGACTGACAGAGACTGAGTGACTGACAGAGACTGAGTGACTGACAGAGACTGAGTGACTGACTGAGTGACTGACTGAGAGACAGTGACTGACTGAGTGACTGAGAGACTGACAGACTGAGTGACTGACTGAGAGACTGACTGAGTGACTGACAGAGACTGAGTGACTGACTGAGAGACTGAGTGACTGACTGAGAGACTGAGTGACTGACTGAGACTGAGTGACTGACAGAGACTGAGTGACTGACAGAGACTGAGTGACTGACAGAGACTGAGTGACTGACAGACTGAGTGACTGACTGAGAGACTGAGTGACAGAGACTGAGTGACTGACTGAGAGACTGAGTGACTGACAGAGACTGAGTGACTGACAGAGACTGAGTGACTGACAGAGACTGAGTGACTGACAGAGACTGAGTGACTGACAGAGACTGAGTGACTGACAGAGACTGAGTGACTGACAGAGACTGAGTGACTGACAGAGACTGAGTGACTGACAGAGACTGAGTGACTGACAGAGACTGAGTGACTGACAGAGACTGAGTGACTGACAGAGACTGAGTGACTGACAGAGACTGAGTGACTGACTGAGAGACTGAGTGACAGAGACTGAGTGACTGACTGAGAGACTGAGTTACTGACAGAGACTGAGTTACTGACAGAGACTGAGTTACTGACAGAGACTGAGTGACTGAGAGACTGAGAGACTGAGTGACTGACAGAGACTGAGTGACTGACAGAGACTGAGTGACTGACAGAGACTGAGAGACTGAGAGACTGAGTGACTGAGTGACTGACTGAGAGACTGACTGACTGAGAGACTGAGAGACTGAGAGACTGACTGAGAGACTGAGTGACTGACTGAGAGACTGAGTGACTGAGAGACTGAGAGACTGAGTGACTGACTGAGAGACTGACTGAGTGACTGAGTGACTGAGTGACTGACTGACTGACTGAGAGACTGACTGAGCATGAGTGACTGACAGAGACTGAGTGACTGACAGAGACTGAGTGACTGACAGAGACTGAGTGACTGACTGACTGACTGAGAGACTGAGTGACTGACTGAGAGACTGACTGAGAGACTGACTGAGAGACTGAGTGACTGACTGAGTGACTGACTGAGTGACTGAGTGACTGACTGAGTGACTGACTGACTGACTGACTGACTGACTGACTGAGTGACAGAGAGACTGAGTGACTGACCTCCTACTGTCCTCCTTGCTGCCTGATTATACCCCTCCATAACACCCCAACATCCTGTGGGCCTCCTGCCATGATTTACCTATTCATATACAACCCACCATCCTGCTGTCCTCCAAACTGCCTTGTTATACTCCATCATTTAAACCCCAACATCCCATTTTTAACTTTGTAATAATGCCCAGTTTTCAGGCAATATCATCCCTTTTATAATCACCCTGTGCGATAAATGGTTTACCTGCATCTTGAACTTGAAGTATCTTAAAACAGTTTCAAATCGAACCAGCCTCGAAATCGGACAGCTGGAGAGAAAAGACAATTTGTTTTTTTTTACCAATTTTTTAAATAAAACATATAAAACTGAGAGACTGAGTGACTGAGAGACTGAGAGACTGACTGAGAGACTGAGTGACTGACTGAGAGACTGAGTGACTGACTGAGAGACTGAGTGACTGACTGAGAGACTGAGTGACTGACTGAGAGACTGAGTGACTGACTGAGAGACTGAGTGACTGACTGAGAGACTGAGTGACTGACTGAGTGACTGACTGAGAGACTGAGTGACTGACTGAGAGACTGAGTGACTGACTGAGAGACTGAGTGAGAGACTGAGTGAGAGACTGAGTGAGAGACTGAGTGAGAGACTGAGTGACTGAGTGACTGACTGAGAGACTGAGTGACTGACTGAGAGACTGAGTGACTGACTGAGAGACTGACTGAGAGACTGAGTGACTGACTGAGAGACTGCGTGACTGACTGAGAGACTGAGTGACTGACTGAGAGACTGAGTGACTGACTGAGAGACTGAGTGACTGACTGAGAGACTGAGTGACTGACTGAGAGACTGACTGAGTGACTGAGTGACTGACTGAGAGACTGAGTGAGTGACTGACTGAGAGACTGAGTGAGAGACTGAGTGAGAGACTGAGTGAGAGACTGAGTGAGAGACTGAGTGACTGAGTGACTGACTGAGAGACTGAGTGACTGACTGAGAGACTGAGTGACTGAGTGACTGACTGAGAGACTGAGTGACTGAGAGACTGAGTGACTGACTGAGAGACTGAGTGACTGACTGAGAGACTGAGTGACTGACTGAGAGACTGAGTGACTGACTGAGAGACTGAGTGACTGACTGAGTGACTGAGTGACTGACTGAGTGACTGACTGAGTGACTGACTGAGTGACTGACTGAGAGACTAACTGAGAGACTAACTGAGAGACTGAGTGACTGACTGAGTGACTGACTGAGAGACTGAATGACTGACTGAGAGACTGAGTGACTGACTGAGAGACTGAGTGACTGACTGACTGTGTGACTGAGTGACTGACTGAGAGACTGAGAGACTGACTGAGAGACTGAGTGACAGAGACTGACTGAGTGACTGACTGAGTGACTGAAAGACTGAGTGACTGACTGAGAGACTGACAGACTGAGTGACTGACTGAGAGACTGACTGAGTGACTGACAGAGACTGAGTGACTGACTGAGAGACTGACTGAGAGACTGAGTGACTGACTGAGAGACTGAGTGACTGACTGAGAGACTGAGTGACTGACTGAGAGACTGAGTGACTGACTGAGAGACTGAGTGACTGACTGAGAGACTGAGTGACTGACTGAGAGACTGAGTGACAGAGTGACTGAGAGACTGACTGAGTGACTGAAAGACTGAGTGAGAGACTGAGTGACTGACTGAGTGACTGAAAGACTGAGTGAGAGACTGAGTGACTGACTGAGTGACTGAAAGACTGAGTGAGAGACTGAGTGACTGACTGAGTGACTGAAAGACTGAGTGAGAGACTGAGTGACTGACTGAGTGACTGAAAGACTGAGTGAGAGACTGAGTGACTGACTGAGAGACTGACTGAGTGACTGACTGAGAGACTGACTGAGTGACTGACTGAGAGACTGACTGAGTGACTGACTGAGAGACTGAGTGACTGACTGAGAGACTGAGTGACTGACTGAGTGACTGAGTGACTGACTGAGAGACTGACAGACTGAGTGACTGACTGAGAGACTGACTGAGTGACTGACTGAGAGACTGACTGAGAGACTGACAGACTGAGTGACTGACTGAGAGACTGACTGAGTGACTGACTGAGAGACTGACTGAGTGACTGACTGAGAGACTGACTGAGTGACTGACTGAGAGACTGAGTGACTGACTGAGAGACTGAGTGACTGACTGAGTGACTGAGTGACTGACTGAGAGACTGACAGACTGAGTGACTGACTGAGAGACTGACTGAGTGACTGACTGAGAGACTGACTGAGAGACTGACAGACTGAGTGACTGACTGAGAGACTGACTGAGTGACTGACTGAGAGACTGACTGAGTGACTGACTGAGAGACTGACTGAGAGACTGACTGAGAGACTGAGTGACTGACTGAGAGACTGAGTGACTGACTGAGTGACTGAGTGACTGACTGAGAGACTGACAGACTGAGTGACTGACTGAGAGACTGACTGAGTGACTGACTGAGAGACTGAGTGACTGACTGAGAGACTGAGTGACTGACTGAGTGACTGAGTGACTGACTGAGAGACTGACAGACTGAGTGACTGACTGAGAGACTGAGAGACTGAGTGACTGACTGAGTGACTGAGTGACTGACTGAGAGACTGACAGACTGAGTGACTGACTGAGAGACTGACTGAGTGACTGACTGAGAGACTGAGTGACTGACTGAGAGACTGAGTGACTGACTGAGAGACTGAGTGACTGACTGAGTGACTGAGTGACTGACTGAGAGACTGACAGACTGAGTGACTGACTGAGAGACTGAGAGACTGAGTGACTGACTGAGTGACTGAGTGACTGACTGAGAGACTGACAGACTGAGTGACTGACTGAGAGACTGACAGACTGAGTGACTGACTGAGAGACTGACTGAGTGACTGACTGAGAGACTGAGTGACTGACTGAGAGACTGAGTGACTGACTGAGAGACTGACTGAGTGACTGACTGAGAGACTGAGTGACTGACTGAGAGACTGAGTGACTGACAGAGTGACAGAGTGACAGAGTGACAGAGTGACAGAGTGACAGAGTGACAGAGTGACAGAGTGACAGAGTGACAGAGTGACAGAGTGACAGAGTGACAGAGTGACAGAGTGACAGAGTGACAGAGTGACAGAGTGACAGAGTGACAGAGTGACAGAGTGACAGAGTGACAGAGTGACTGAGTGACTGAGTGACTGACTGACTGACTGACTGACTGACTGACTGACTGACTGAGAGACTGAGAGACTGAGAGACTGAGAGACTGAGAGACTGAGAGACTGAGTGACTGACTGAGAGACTGAGTGAGAGACTGAGTGAGAGACTGAGTGAGAGACTGAGAGACTGAGAGACTGAGTGACTGACTGAGAGACTGAGAGACTGAGAGACTGAGTGACTGACTGAGAGACTGAGTGACTGAGAGACTGAGTGACTGATTGAGAGACTGACTGAGTGACTGAGTGACTGACTGACTGAGAGACTGAGTGACTGACTGAGAGACTGACTGAAAGACTGAGTGACTGAGAGACTGAGTGACTGACTGAGAGACTGAGTGACTGACTGAGAGACTGAGTGAGAAACTGAGTGACTGAGTGACTGACTGAGAGACTGAGTGACTGACTGAGAGACTGAGTGACTGAGTGACTGACTGAGAGACTGAGTGACTGAGAGACTGAGTGACTGACTGAGAGACTGAGTGACTGACTGAGAGACTGAGTGACTGACTGAGAGACTGAGTGACTGACTGAGTGACTGACTGAGTGACTGACTGAGAGACTGAGTGACTGACTGAGTGACTGACTGACTGACTGAGTGACTGACTGACTGTGTGACTGAGTGACTGACTGAGAGACTGAGAGACTGACTGAGAGACTGAGTGACAGAGACTGACTGAGTGACTGACTGAGTGACTGAAAGACTGAGTGAGAGACTGAGTGACTGACTGAGAGACTGACAGACTGAGTGACTGAAAGACTGAGTGAGAGACTGAGTGACTGACTGAGTGGCTGACAGAGACTGAGTGACTGACTGAGAGACTGAGTGACTGACTGAGAGACTGAGTGACTGACTGAGAGACTGAGTGACTGACTGAGAGACTGAGTGACTGACTGAGAGACTGAGTGACTGACTGAGAGACTGAGTGACTGACTGAGAGACTGAGTGACTGACTGAGAGACTGAGTGACTGACTGAGAGACTGAGTGACTGAGTGACTGACTGAGAGACTGACAGACTGAGTGACTGACTGAGAGACTGACTGAGTGACTGACTGAGAGACTGACTGAGTGACTGACTGAGAGACTGAGTGACTGACTGAGAGACTGAGTGACTGACTGAGTGACTGAGTGACTGACTGAGAGACTGACAGACTGAGTGACTGACTGAGAGACTGACTGAGTGACTGACTGAGAGACTGACTGAGAGACTGACAGACTGAGTGACTGACTGAGAGACTGACTGAGTGACTGACTGAGAGACTGACTGAGTGACTGACTGAGAGACTGACTGAGTGACTGACTGAGAGACTGAGTGACTGACTGAGAGACTGAGTGACTGACTGAGTGACTGAGTGACTGACTGAGAGACTGACAGACTGAGTGACTGACTGAGAGACTGACTGAGTGACTGACTGAGAGACTGACTGAGAGACTGACAGACTGAGTGACTGACTGAGAGACTGACTGAGTGACTGAGAGACTGAGTGACTGACTGAGAGACTGAGTGACTGACTGAGAGACTGAGTGACTGACTGAGAGACTGAGTGACTGACTAAGTGACTGACTGACTGACTGAGTGACTGACTGACTGACTGAGTGACTGACTGAGAGACTGAGTGACTGACTGAGTGACTGACTGACTGACTGAGTGACTGACTGACTGTGTGACTGAGTGACTGACTGAGAGACTGAGAGACTGACTGAGAGACTGAGAGACTGAGAGACTGAGAGACTGAGAGACTGAGTGACTGACTGAGAGACTGAGAGACTGAGTGACTGACTGAGAGACTGAGTGACTGACTGAGAGACTGAGTGACTGACTGAGAGACTGAGTGACTGACTGAGTGACTGACTGAGAGACTGAGTGACTGACTGAGAGACTGAGTGACTGACTGAGAGACTGAGTGAGAGACTGAGTGAGAGACTGAGTGAGAGACTGAGTGACTGAGTGACTGACTGAGAGACTGAGTGACTGACTGAGAGACTGAGTGACTGAGTGACTGAGTGACTGACTGAGAGACTGAGTGACTGAGAGACTGAGTGACTGACTGAGAGACTGAGTGACTGACTGAGAGACTGAGTGACTGACTGAGAGACTGAGTGACTGACTGAGTGACTGACTGACTGACTGAGTGACTGACTGACTGACTGAGTGACTGACTGAGAGACTGACTGAGAGACTGAGTGACTGACTGAGTGACTGACTGACTGACTGAGTGACTGACTGACTGACTGAGTGACTGACTGACTGTGTGACTGAGTGACTGACTGAGAGACTGAGAGACTGACTGAGAGACTGAGTGACAGAGACTGACTGAGTGACTGACTGAGTGACTGAAAGACTGAGTGAGAGACTGAGTGACTGACTGAGAGACTGACAGACTGAGTGACTGACTGAGAGACTGACAGACTGAGTGACTGACTGAGAGACTGACTGAGTGACTGACAGAGACTGAGTGACTGACTGAGAGACTGAGTGACTGACTGAGACTGAGTGACTGACAGAGACTGAGTGACTGACAGAGACTGAGTGACTGACAGAGACTGAGTGACTGACAGAGACTGAGTGACTGACAGACTGAGTGACTGAGTGACTGACTGAGAGACTGAGTGACAGAGACTGAGTAACTGACTGAGAGACTGAGTGACTGACTGAGAGACTGACTGAGAGACTGAGTTACTGACAGAGACTGAGAGACTGAGAGACTGAGTGACTGAGAGACTGAGAGACTGAGAGACTGAGTGACTGAGAGACTGAGAGACTGAGTGACTGACAGAGACTGAGTGACTGACAGAGACTGAGTGACTGACAGAGACTGAGTGACTGACTGAGTGACTGACTGAGAGACAGTGACTGACTGAGTGACTGAGAGACTGAGTGACTGACTGAGAGACTGAGAGACTGACTGAGTGACTGACAGAGACTGAGTGACTGACTGAGTGACTGACTGAGAGACTGACTGAGAGACTGAGTGACTGACAGAGACTGAGTGACTGACAGAGACTGAGTGACTGACAGAGACTGAGTGACTGACAGAGACTGAGTGACTGACAGAGACTGAGTGACTGACAGAGACTGAGTGACTGACAGAGACTGAGTGACTGACAGAGACTGAGTGACTGACAGAGACTGAGTGACTGACAGAGACTGAGTGACTGACAGAGACTGAGTGACTGACAGAGACTGAGTGACTGACAGACTGAGTGACTGAGTGACTGACTGAGAGACTGAGTGACAGAGACTGAGTGACTGACTGAGAGACTGAGTGACAGAGACTGAGTAACTGACTGAGAGACTGAGTGACTGACTGAGAGACTGACTGAGAGACTGAGAGACTGAGAGACTGAGTGACTGAGAGACTGAGTGACTGACAGAGACTGAGTGACTGACAGAGACTGAGTGACTGACAGAGACTGAGTGACTGACAGAGACTGAGTGACTGACAGAGACTGAGTGACTGACAGAGACTGAGTGACTGACTGAGTGACTGACTGAGAGACAGTGACTGACTGAGTGACTGAGAGACTGACAGACTGAGTGACTGACTGAGAGACTGACTGAGTGACTGACAGAGACTGAGTGACTGACTGAGAGACTGAGTGACTGACTGAGAGACTGAGTGACTGACTGAGACTGAGTGACTGACAGAGACTGAGTGACTGACAGAGACTGAGTGACTGACAGAGACTGAGTGACTGACAGACTGAGTGACTGACTGAGAGACTGAGTGACAGAGACTGAGTGACTGACTGAGAGACTGAGTGACTGACAGAGACTGAGTGACTGACAGAGACTGAGTGACTGACAGAGACTGAGTGACTGACAGAGACTGAGTGACTGACAGAGACTGAGTGACTGACAGAGACTGAGTGACTGACAGAGACTGAGTGACTGACAGAGACTGAGTGACTGACAGAGACTGAGTGACTGACAGAGACTGAGTGACTGACAGAGACTGAGTGACTGACAGAGACTGAGTGACTGACAGAGACTGAGTGACTGACAGAGACTGAGTGACTGACTGAGAGACTGAGTGACAGAGACTGAGTGACTGACTGAGAGACTGAGTTACTGACAGAGACTGAGTTACTGACAGAGACTGAGTTACTGACAGAGACTGAGTGACTGAGAGACTGAGAGACTGAGTGACTGACAGAGACTGAGTGACTGACAGAGACTGAGTGACTGACAGAGACTGAGTGACTGACAGAGACTGAGTGACTGACAGAGACTGAGTGACTGACAGAGACTGAGTGACTGACAGAGACTGAGTGACTGACAGAGACTGAGTGACTGACAGAGACTGAGTGACTGACAGAGACTGAGTGACTGACAGAGACTGAGTGACTGAGTGACTGACTGAGAGACTGACTGACTGAGAGACTGAGAGACTGAGAGACTGACTGAGAGACTGAGTGACTGACTGAGAGACTGAGTGACTGAGAGACTGAGAGACTGAGTGACTGACTGAGAGACTGACTGAGTGACTGAGTGACTGACTGACTGACTGAGAGACTGACTGAGCATGAGTGACTGACAGAGACTGAGTGACTGACAGAGACTGAGTGACTGACAGAGACTGAGTGACTGACTGACTGACTGAGAGACTGAGTGACTGACTGAGAGACTGACTGAGAGACTGACTGAGAGACTGAGTGACTGACTGAGTGACTGACTGAGTGACTGAGTGACTGACTGAGTGACTGACTGACTGACTGACTGACTGACTGAGTGACAGAGAGACTGAGTGACTGACCTCCTACTGTCCTCCTTGCTGCCTGATTATACCCCTCCATAACACCCCAACATCCTGTGGGCCTCCTGCCATGATTTACCTATTCATATACAACCCACCATCCTGCTGTCCTCCAAACTGCCTTGTTATACTCCATCATTTAAACCCCAACATCCCATTTTTAACTTTGTAATAATGCCCAGTTTTCAGGCAATATCATCCCTTTTATAATCACCCTGTGCGATAAATGGTTTACCTGCATCTTGAACTTGAAGTATCTTAAAACAGTTTCAAATCGAACCAGCCTCGAAATCGGACAGCTGGAGAGAAAAGACAATTTGTTTTTTTTTACCAATTTTTTAAATAAAACATATAAAACTGAGAGACTGAGTGACTGAGAGACTGAGAGACTGACTGAGAGACTGAGTGACTGACTGAGAGACTGAGTGACTGACTGAGAGACTGAGTGACTGACTGAGAGACTGAGTGACTGACTGAGAGACTGAGTGACTGACTGAGAGACTGAGTGACTGACTGAGAGACTGAGTGACTGACTGAGTGACTGACTGAGAGACTGAGTGACTGACTGAGAGACTGAGTGACTGACTGAGAGACTGAGTGAGAGACTGAGTGAGAGACTGAGTGAGAGACTGAGTGAGAGACTGAGTGACTGAGTGACTGACTGAGAGACTGAGTGACTGACTGAGAGACTGAGTGACTGACTGAGAGACTGAGTGACTGACTGAGAGACTGACTGAGAGACTGAGTGACTGACTGAGAGACTGAGTGACTGACTGAGAGACTGAGTGACTGACTGAGAGACTGAGTGACTGACTGAGAGACTGAGTGACTGACTGAGAGACTGAGTGACTGACTGAGAGACTGACTGAGTGACTGAGTGACTGACTGAGAGACTGAGTGAGTGACTGACTGAGAGACTGAGTGAGAGACTGAGTGAGAGACTGAGTGAGAGACTGAGTGAGAGACTGAGTGACTGAGTGACTGACTGAGAGACTGAGTGACTGACTGAGAGACTGAGTGACTGAGTGACTGACTGAGAGACTGAGTGACTGAGAGACTGAGTGACTGACTGAGAGACTGAGTGACTGACTGAGAGACTGAGTGACTGACTGAGAGACTGAGTGACTGACTGAGAGACTGAGTGACTGACTGAGTGACTGAGTGACTGACTGAGTGACTGACTGAGTGACTGACTGAGTGACTGACTGAGAGACTAACTGAGAGACTAACTGAGAGACTGAGTGACTGACTGAGTGACTGACTGAGAGACTGAATGACTGACTGAGAGACTGAGTGACTGACTGAGAGACTGAGTGACTGACTGACTGTGTGACTGAGTGACTGACTGAGAGACTGAGAGACTGACTGAGAGACTGAGTGACAGAGACTGACTGAGTGACTGACTGAGTGACTGAAAGACTGAGTGACTGACTGAGAGACTGACAGACTGAGTGACTGACTGAGAGACTGACTGAGTGACTGACAGAGACTGAGTGACTGACTGAGAGACTGACTGAGAGACTGAGTGACTGACTGAGAGACTGAGTGACTGACTGAGAGACTGAGTGACTGACTGAGAGACTGAGTGACTGACTGAGAGACTGAGTGACTGACTGAGAGACTGAGTGACTGACTGAGAGACTGAGTGACAGAGTGACTGAGAGACTGACTGAGTGACTGAAAGACTGAGTGAGAGACTGAGTGACTGACTGAGTGACTGAAAGACTGAGTGAGAGACTGAGTGACTGACTGAGTGACTGAAAGACTGAGTGAGAGACTGAGTGACTGACTGAGTGACTGAAAGACTGAGTGAGAGACTGAGTGACTGACTGAGTGACTGAAAGACTGAGTGAGAGACTGAGTGACTGACTGAGAGACTGACTGAGTGACTGACTGAGAGACTGACAGACTGAGTGACTGACTGAGAGACTGACTGAGTGACTGACTGAGAGACTGACTGAGTGACTGACTGAGAGACTGAGTGACTGACTGAGAGACTGAGTGACTGACTGAGTGACTGAGTGACTGACTGAGAGACTGACAGACTGAGTGACTGACTGAGAGACTGACTGAGTGACTGACTGAGAGACTGACTGAGAGACTGACAGACTGAGTGACTGACTGAGAGACTGACTGAGTGACTGACTGAGAGACTGACTGAGTGACTGACTGAGAGACTGACTGAGTGACTGACTGAGAGACTGAGTGACTGACTGAGAGACTGAGTGACTGACTGAGTGACTGAGTGACTGACTGAGAGACTGACAGACTGAGTGACTGACTGAGAGACTGACTGAGAGACTGACTGAGAGACTGACAGACTGAGTGACTGACTGAGAGACTGACTGAGTGACTGACTGAGAGACTGACTGAGTGACTGACTGAGAGACTGACTGAGAGACTGACTGAGAGACTGAGTGACTGACTGAGAGACTGAGTGACTGACTGAGTGACTGAGTGACTGACTGAGAGACTGACAGACTGAGTGACTGACTGAGAGACTGACTGAGTGACTGACTGAGAGACTGAGTGACTGACTGAGAGACTGAGTGACTGACTGAGTGACTGAGTGACTGACTGAGAGACTGACAGACTGAGTGACTGACTGAGAGACTGAGAGACTGAGTGACTGACTGAGTGACTGAGTGACTGACTGAGAGACTGACAGACTGAGTGACTGACTGAGAGACTGACTGAGTGACTGACTGAGAGACTGAGTGACTGACTGAGAGACTGAGTGACTGACTGAGAGACTGAGTGACTGACTGAGTGACTGAGTGACTGACTGAGAGACTGACAGACTGAGTGACTGACTGAGAGACTGAGAGACTGAGTGACTGACTGAGTGACTGAGTGACTGACTGAGAGACTGACAGACTGAGTGACTGACTGAGAGACTGACAGACTGAGTGACTGACTGAGAGACTGACTGAGTGACTGACTGAGAGACTGAGTGACTGACTGAGAGACTGAGTGACTGACTGAGAGACTGACTGAGTGACTGACTGAGAGACTGACTGAGTGACTGACTGAGAGACTGAGTGACTGACTGAGAGACTGAGTGACTGACAGAGTGACAGAGTGACAGAGTGACAGAGTGACAGAGTGACAGAGTGACAGAGTGACAGAGTGACAGAGTGACAGAGTGACAGAGTGACAGAGTGACAGAGTGACAGAGTGACAGAGTGACAGAGTGACAGAGTGACAGAGTGACAGAGTGACAGAGTGACAGAGTGACTGAGTGACTGAGTGACTGAGTGACTGAGTGACTGACTGACTGACTGACTGAGTGACTGACTGACTGACTGACTGACTGACTGACTGAGAGACTGAGAGACTGAGAGACTGAGAGACTGAGAGACTGAGTGACTGACTGAGAGACTGACTGAGAGACTGAGTGAGAGACTGAGTGAGAGACTGAGAGACTGAGAGACTGAGTGACTGACTGAGAGACTGAGAGACTGAGAGACTGAGTGACTGACTGAGAGACTGAGTGACTGAGAGACTGAGTGACTGATTGAGAGACTGACTGAGTGACTGAGTGACTGACTGACTGAGAGACTGAGTGACTGACTGAGAGACTGACTGAAAGACTGAGTGACTGAGAGACTGAGTGACTGACTGAGAGACTGAGTGACTGACTGAGAGACTGAGTGAGAGACTGAGTGAGAAACTGAGTGACTGAGTGACTGACTGAGAGACTGAGTGACTGACTGAGAGACTGAGTGACTGAGTGACTGACTGAGAGACTGAGTGACTGAGAGACTGAGTGACTGACTGAGAGACTGAGTGACTGACTGAGAGACTGAGTGACTGACTGAGAGACTGAGTGACTGACTGAGTGACTGACTGACTGACTGAGTGACTGACTGAGAGACTGAGTGACTGACTGAGTGACTGACTGACTGACTGAGTGACTGACTGACTGTGTGACTGAGTGACTGACTGAGAGACTGAGAGACTGACTGAGAGACTGAGTGACAGAGACTGACTGAGTGACTGACTGAGTGACTGAAAGACTGAGTGAGAGACTGAGTGACTGACTGAGAGACTGACAGACTGAGTGACTGAAAGACTGAGTGAGAGACTGAGTGACTGACTGAGTGGCTGACAGAGACTGAGTGACTGACTGAGAGACTGAGTGACTGACTGAGAGACTGAGTGACTGACTGAGAGACTGAGTGACTGACTGAGAGACTGAGTGACTGACTGAGAGACTGAGTGACTGACTGAGAGACTGAGTGACTGACTGAGAGACTGAGTGACTGACTGAGAGACTGAGTGACTGACTGAGAGACTGAGTGACTGAGTGACTGACTGAGAGACTGACAGACTGAGTGACTGACTGAGAGACTGACTGAGTGACTGACTGAGAGACTGACTGAGTGACTGACTGAGAGACTGAGTGACTGACTGAGAGACTGAGTGACTGACTGAGTGACTGAGTGACTGACTGAGAGACTGACAGACTGAGTGACTGACTGAGAGACTGACTGAGTGACTGACTGAGAGACTGACTGAGAGACTGACAGACTGAGTGACTGACTGAGAGACTGACTGAGTGACTGACTGAGAGACTGACTGAGTGACTGACTGAGAGACTGACTGAGTGACTGACTGAGAGACTGAGTGACTGACTGAGAGACTGAGTGACTGACTGAGTGACTGAGTGACTGACTGAGAGACTGACAGACTGAGTGACTGACTGAGAGACTGACTGAGTGACTGACTGAGAGACTGACTGAGAGACTGACAGACTGAGTGACTGACTGAGAGACTGACTGAGTGACTGACTGAGAGACTGACTGAGTGACTGACTGAGAGACTGACTGAGAGACTGACTGAGAGACTGAGTGACTGACTGAGAGACTGAGTGACTGACTGAGTGACTGAGTGACTGACTGAGAGACTGACAGACTGAGTGACTGACTGAGAGACTGACTGAGTGACTGACTGAGAGACTGAGTGACTGACTGAGAGACTGAGTGACTGACTGAGTGACTGAGTGACTGACTGAGAGACTGACAGACTGAGTGACTGACTGAGAGACTGAGAGACTGAGTGACTGACTGAGTGACTGAGTGACTGACTGAGAGACTGACAGACTGAGTGACTGACTGAGAGACTGACTGAGTGACTGACTGAGAGACTGAGTGACTGACTGAGAGACTGAGTGACTGACTGAGAGACTGAGTGACTGACTGAGTGACTGAGTGACTGACTGAGAGACTGACAGACTGAGTGACTGACTGAGAGACTGAGAGACTGAGTGACTGACTGAGTGACTGAGTGACTGACTGAGAGACTGACAGACTGAGTGACTGACTGAGAGACTGACAGACTGAGTGACTGACTGAGAGACTGACTGAGTGACTGACTGAGAGACTGAGTGACTGACTGAGAGACTGAGTGACTGACTGAGAGACTGACTGAGTGACTGACTGAGAGACTGAGTGACTGACTGAGAGACTGAGTGACTGACTGAGAGACTGAGTGACTGACAGAGACTGAGTGACTGACTGAGTGACTGACTGAGAGACAGTGACTGACTGAGTGACTGAGAGACTGACAGACTGAGTGACTGACTGAGAGACTGACTGAGTGACTGACAGAGACTGAGTGACTGACTGAGAGACTGAGTGACTGACTGAGAGACTGAGTGACTGACTGAGACTGAGTGACTGACAGAGACTGAGTGACTGACAGAGACTGAGTGACTGACAGAGACTGAGTGACTGACAGACTGAGTGACTGACTGAGAGACTGAGTGACAGAGACTGAGTGACTGACTGAGAGACTGAGTGACTGACAGAGACTGAGTGACTGACAGAGACTGAGTGACTGACAGAGACTGAGTGACTGACAGAGACTGAGTGACTGACAGAGACTGAGTGACTGACAGAGACTGAGTGACTGACAGAGACTGAGTGACTGACAGAGACTGAGTGACTGACAGAGACTGAGTGACTGACAGAGACTGAGTGACTGACAGAGACTGAGTGACTGACAGAGACTGAGTGACTGACAGAGACTGAGTGACTGACAGAGACTGAGTGACTGACAGAGACTGAGTGACTGACTGAGAGACTGAGTGACAGAGACTGAGTGACTGACTGAGAGACTGAGTTACTGACAGAGACTGAGTTACTGACAGAGACTGAGTTACTGACAGAGACTGAGTGACTGAGAGACTGAGAGACTGAGTGACTGACAGAGACTGAGTGACTGACAGAGACTGAGTGACTGACAGAGACTGAGAGACTGAGAGACTGAGTGACTGAGTGACTGACTGAGAGACTGACTGACTGAGAGACTGAGAGACTGAGAGACTGACTGAGAGACTGAGTGACTGACTGAGAGACTGAGTGACTGAGAGACTGAGAGACTGAGTGACTGACTGAGAGACTGACTGAGTGACTGAGTGACTGACTGACTGACTGAGAGACTGACTGAGCATGAGTGACTGACAGAGACTGAGTGACTGACAGAGACTGAGTGACTGACAGAGACTGAGTGACTGACTGACTGACTGAGAGACTGAGTGACTGACTGAGAGACTGACTGAGAGACTGACTGAGAGACTGAGTGACTGACTGAGTGACTGACTGAGTGACTGAGTGACTGAGTGACTGACTGAGTGACTGACTGACTGACTGACTGACTGACTGACTGAGTGACAGAGAGACTGAGTGACTGACCTCCTACTGTCCTCCTTGCTGCCTGATTATACCCCTCCATAACACCCCAACATCCTGTGGGCCTCCTGCCATGATTTACCTATTCATATACAACCCACCATCCTGCTGTCCTCCAAACTGCCTTGTTATACTCCATCATTTAAACCCCAACATCCCATTTTTAACTTTGTAATAATGCCCAGTTTTCAGGCAATATCATCCCTTTTATAATCACCCTGTGCGATAAATGGTTTACCTGCATCTTGAACTTGAAGTATCTTAAAACAGTTTCAAATCGAACCAGCCTCGAAATCGGACAGCTGGAGAGAAAAGACAATTTGTTTTTTTTTACCAATTTTTTAAATAAAACATATAAAACTGAGAGACTGAGTGACTGAGAGACTGAGAGACTGACTGAGAGACTGAGTGACTGACTGAGAGACTGAGTGACTGACTGAGAGACTGAGTGACTGACTGAGAGACTGAGTGACTGACTGAGAGACTGAGTGACTGACTGAGAGACTGAGTGACTGACTGAGAGACTGAGTGACTGACTGAGTGACTGACTGAGAGACTGAGTGACTGACTGAGAGACTGAGTGACTGACTGAGAGACTGAGTGAGAGACTGAGTGAGAGACTGAGTGAGAGACTGAGTGAGAGACTGAGTGACTGAGTGACTGACTGAGAGACTGAGTGACTGACTGAGAGACTGAGTGACTGACTGAGAGACTGACTGAGAGACTGAGTGACTGACTGAGAGACTGCGTGACTGACTGAGAGACTGAGTGACTGACTGAGAGACTGAGTGACTGACTGAGAGACTGAGTGACTGACTGAGAGACTGAGTGACTGACTGAGAGACTGACTGAGTGACTGAGTGACTGACTGAGAGACTGAGTGAGTGACTGACTGAGAGACTGAGTGAGAGACTGAGTGAGAGACTGAGTGAGAGACTGAGTGAGAGACTGAGTGACTGAGTGACTGACTGAGAGACTGAGTGACTGACTGAGAGACTGAGTGACTGAGTGACTGACTGAGAGACTGAGTGACTGAGAGACTGAGTGACTGACTGAGAGACTGAGTGACTGACTGAGAGACTGAGTGACTGACTGAGAGACTGAGTGACTGACTGAGAGACTGAGTGACTGACTGAGTGACTGAGTGACTGACTGAGTGACTGACTGAGTGACTGACTGAGTGACTGACTGAGAGACTAACTGAGAGACTAACTGAGAGACTGAGTGACTGACTGAGTGACTGACTGAGAGACTGAATGACTGACTGAGAGACTGAGTGACTGACTGAGAGACTGAGTGACTGACTGACTGTGTGACTGAGTGACTGACTGAGAGACTGAGAGACTGACTGAGAGACTGAGTGACAGAGACTGACTGAGTGACTGACTGAGTGACTGAAAGACTGAGTGACTGACTGAGAGACTGACAGACTGAGTGACTGACTGAGAGACTGACTGAGTGACTGACAGAGACTGAGTGACTGACTGAGAGACTGACTGAGAGACTGAGTGACTGACTGAGAGACTGAGTGACTGACTGAGAGACTGAGTGACTGACTGAGAGACTGAGTGACTGACTGAGAGACTGAGTGACTGACTGAGAGACTGAGTGACTGACTGAGAGACTGAGTGACAGAGTGACTGAGAGACTGACTGAGTGACTGAAAGACTGAGTGAGAGACTGAGTGACTGACTGAGTGACTGAAAGACTGAGTGAGAGACTGAGTGACTGACTGAGTGACTGAAAGACTGAGTGAGAGACTGAGTGACTGACTGAGTGACTGAAAGACTGAGTGAGAGACTGAGTGACTGACTGAGTGACTGAAAGACTGAGTGAGAGACTGAGTGACTGACTGAGAGACTGACTGAGTGACTGACTGAGAGACTGACAGACTGAGTGACTGACTGAGAGACTGACTGAGTGACTGACTGAGAGACTGACTGAGTGACTGACTGAGAGACTGAGTGACTGACTGAGAGACTGAGTGACTGACTGAGTGACTGAGTGACTGACTGAGAGACTGACAGACTGAGTGACTGACTGAGAGACTGACTGAGTGACTGACTGAGAGACTGACTGAGAGACTGACAGACTGAGTGACTGACTGAGAGACTGACTGAGTGACTGACTGAGAGACTGACTGAGTGACTGACTGAGAGACTGACTGAGTGACTGACTGAGAGACTGAGTGACTGACTGAGAGACTGAGTGACTGACTGAGTGACTGAGTGACTGACTGAGAGACTGACAGACTGAGTGACTGACTGAGAGACTGACTGAGTGACTGACTGAGAGACTGACTGAGAGACTGACAGACTGAGTGACTGACTGAGAGACTGACTGAGTGACTGACTGAGAGACTGACTGAGTGACTGACTGAGAGACTGACTGAGAGACTGACTGAGAGACTGAGTGACTGACTGAGAGACTGAGTGACTGACTGAGTGACTGAGTGACTGACTGAGAGACTGACAGACTGAGTGACTGACTGAGAGACTGACTGAGTGACTGACTGAGAGACTGAGTGACTGACTGAGAGACTGAGTGACTGACTGAGTGACTGAGTGACTGACTGAGAGACTGACAGACTGAGTGACTGACTGAGAGACTGAGAGACTGAGTGACTGACTGAGTGACTGAGTGACTGACTGAGAGACTGACAGACTGAGTGACTGACTGAGAGACTGACTGAGTGACTGACTGAGAGACTGAGTGACTGACTGAGAGACTGAGTGACTGACTGAGAGACTGAGTGACTGACTGAGTGACTGAGTGACTGACTGAGAGACTGACAGACTGAGTGACTGACTGAGAGACTGAGAGACTGAGTGACTGACTGAGTGACTGAGTGACTGACTGAGAGACTGACAGACTGAGTGACTGACTGAGAGACTGACAGACTGAGTGACTGACTGAGAGACTGACTGAGTGACTGACTGAGAGACTGAGTGACTGACTGAGAGACTGAGTGACTGACTGAGAGACTGACTGAGTGACTGACTGAGAGACTGAGTGACTGACTGAGAGACTGAGTGACTGAGTGACTGACTGAGAGACTGACAGACTGAGTGACTGACTGAGAGACTGAGAGACTGAGTGACTGACTGAGTGACTGAGTGACTGACTGAGAGACTGACAGACTGAGTGACTGACTGAGAGACTGACTGAGTGACTGACTGAGAGACTGAGTGACTGACTGAGAGACTGAGTGACTGACTGAGAGACTGAGTGACTGACTGAGTGACTGAGTGACTGACTGAGAGACTGACAGACTGAGTGACTGACTGAGAGACTGAGAGACTGAGTGACTGACTGAGTGACTGAGTGACTGACTGAGAGACTGACAGACTGAGTGACTGACTGAGAGACTGACAGACTGAGTGACTGACTGAGAGACTGACTGAGTGACTGACTGAGAGACTGAGTGACTGACTGAGAGACTGAGTGACTGACTGAGAGACTGACTGAGTGACTGACTGAGAGACTGACTGAGTGACTGACTGAGAGACTGAGTGACTGACTGAGAGACTGAGTGACTGACAGAGTGACAGAGTGACAGAGTGACAGAGTGACAGAGTGACAGAGTGACAGAGTGACAGAGTGACAGAGTGACAGAGTGACAGAGTGACAGAGTGACAGAGTGACAGAGTGACAGAGTGACAGAGTGACTGAGTGACTGAGTGACTGAGTGACTGAGTGACTGAGTGACTGACTGACTGACTGACTGACTGACTGACTGACTGACTGAGAGACTGAGAGACTGAGAGACTGAGAGACTGAGAGACTGAGAGACTGAGTGACTGACTGAGAGACTGACTGAGAGACTGAGTGAGAGACTGAGTGAGAGACTGAGAGACTGAGAGACTGAGTGACTGACTGAGAGACTGAGAGACTGAGAGACTGAGTGACTGACTGAGAGACTGAGTGACTGAGAGACTGAGTGACTGATTGAGAGACTGACTGAGTGACTGAGTGACTGACTGACTGAGAGACTGAGTGACTGACTGAGAGACTGACTGAAAGACTGAGTGACTGAGAGACTGAGTGACTGACTGAGAGACTGAGTGACTGACTGAGAGACTGAGTGAGAGACTGAGTGAGAAACTGAGTGACTGAGTGACTGACTGAGAGACTGAGTGACTGACTGAGAGACTGAGTGACTGAGTGACTGACTGAGAGACTGAGTGACTGAGAGACTGAGTGACTGACTGAGAGACTGAGTGACTGACTGAGAGACTGAGTGACTGACTGAGAGACTGAGTGACTGACTGAGTGACTGACTGACTGACTGAGTGACTGACTGAGAGACTGAGTGACTGACTGAGTGACTGACTGACTGACTGAGTGACTGACTGACTGACTGAGTGACTGACTGACTGTGTGACTGAGTGACTGACTGAGAGACTGAGAGACTGACTGAGAGACTGAGTGACAGAGACTGACTGAGTGACTGACTGAGTGACTGAAAGACTGAGTGAGAGACTGAGTGACTGACTGAGAGACTGACAGACTGAGTGACTGAAAGACTGAGTGAGAGACTGAGTGACTGACTGAGTGGCTGACAGAGACTGAGTGACTGACTGAGAGACTGAGTGACTGACTGAGAGACTGAGTGACTGACTGAGAGACTGAGTGACTGACTGAGAGACTGAGTGACTGACTGAGAGACTGAGTGACTGACTGAGAGACTGAGTGACTGACTGAGAGACTGAGTGACTGACTGAGAGACTGAGTGACTGACTGAGAGACTGAGTGACTGAGTGACTGACTGAGAGACTGACTGAGTGACTGACTGAGAGACTGACTGAGTGACTGACTGAGAGACTGAGTGACTGACTGAGAGACTGAGTGACTGACTGAGTGACTGAGTGACTGACTGAGAGACTGACAGACTGAGTGACTGACTGAGAGACTGACTGAGTGACTGACTGAGAGACTGACTGAGAGACTGACAGACTGAGTGACTGACTGAGAGACTGACTGAGTGACTGACTGAGAGACTGACTGAGTGACTGACTGAGAGACTGACTGAGTGACTGACTGAGAGACTGAGTGACTGACTGAGAGACTGAGTGACTGACTGAGTGACTGAGTGACTGACTGAGAGACTGACAGACTGAGTGACTGACTGAGAGACTGACTGAGTGACTGACTGAGAGACTGACTGAGAGACTGACAGACTGAGTGACTGACTGAGAGACTGACTGAGTGACTGACTGAGAGACTGACTGAGTGACTGACTGAGAGACTGACTGAGAGACTGACTGAGAGACTGAGTGACTGACTGAGAGACTGAGTGACTGACTGAGTGACTGAGTGACTGACTGAGAGACTGACAGACTGAGTGACTGACTGAGAGACTGACTGAGTGACTGACTGAGAGACTGAGTGACTGACTGAGAGACTGAGTGACTGACTGAGTGACTGAGTGACTGACTGAGAGACTGACAGACTGAGTGACTGACTGAGAGACTGAGAGACTGAGTGACTGACTGAGAGACTGAGAGACTGAGTGACTGACTGAGTGACTGAGTGACTGACTGAGAGACTGACAGACTGAGTGACTGACTGAGAGACTGACTGAGTGACTGACTGAGAGACTGAGTGACTGACTGAGAGACTGAGTGACTGACTGAGAGACTGAGTGACTGACTGAGTGACTGAGTGACTGACTGAGAGACTGACAGACTGAGTGACTGACTGAGAGACTGAGAGACTGAGTGACTGACTGAGTGACTGAGTGACTGACTGAGAGACTGACAGACTGAGTGACTGACTGAGAGACTGACAGACTGAGTGACTGACTGAGAGACTGACTGAGTGACTGACTGAGAGACTGAGTGACTGACTGAGAGACTGAGTGACTGACTGAGAGACTGACTGAGTGACTGACTGAGAGACTGAGTGACTGACTGAGAGACTGAGTGACTGACTGAGAGACTGAGTGACTGACAGAGTGACAGAGTGACAGAGTGACAGAGTGACAGAGTGACAGAGTGACAGAGTGACAGAGTGACAGAGTGACAGAGTGACAGAGTGACAGAGTGACAGAGTGACAGAGTGACAGAGTGACAGAGTGACAGAGTGACTGAGTGACTGAGTGACTGAGTGACTGACTGACTGACTGACTGACTGACTGACTGACTGACTGACTGACTGAGAGACTGAGAGACTGAGAGACTGAGAGACTGAGAGACTGAGAGACTGAGTGACTGACTGAGAGACTGAGTGAGAGACTGAGTGAGAGACTGAGTGAGAGACTGAGTGAGAGACTGAGAGACTGAGAGACTGAGTGACTGACTGAGAGACTGAGAGACTGAGAGACTGAGTGACTGACTGAGAGACTGAGTGACTGAGAGACTGAGTGACTGATTGAGAGACTGACTGAGTGACTGAGTGACTGACTGACTGAGAGACTGAGTGACTGACTGAGAGACTGACTGAAAGACTGAGTGACTGAGAGACTGAGTGACTGACTGAGAGACTGAGTGACTGACTGAGAGACTGAGTGAGAAACTGAGTGACTGAGTGACTGACTGAGAGACTGAGTGACTGACTGAGAGACTGAGTGACTGAGTGACTGACTGAGAGACTGAGTGACTGAGAGACTGAGTGACTGACTGAGAGACTGAGTGACTGACTGAGAGACTGAGTGACTGACTGAGAGACTGAGTGACTGACTGAGTGACTGACTGAGTGACTGACTGAGAGACTGAGTGACTGACTGAGTGACTGACTGACTGACTGAGTGACTGACTGACTGTGTGACTGAGTGACTGACTGAGAGACTGAGAGACTGACTGAGAGACTGAGTGACAGAGACTGACTGAGTGACTGACTGACTGTGTGACTGAAAGACTGAGTGAGAGACTGAGTGACTGACTGAGAGACTGACAGACTGAGTGACTGAAAGACTGAGTGAGAGACTGAGTGACTGACTGAGTGGCTGACAGAGACTGAGTGACTGACTGAGAGACTGAGTGACTGACTGAGAGACTGAGTGACTGACTGAGAGACTGAGTGACTGACTGAGAGACTGAGTGACTGACTGAGAGACTGAGTGACTGACTGAGAGACTGAGTGACTGACTGAGAGACTGAGTGACTGACTGAGAGACTGAGTGACTGACTGAGAGACTGAGTGACTGAGTGACTGAGTGACTGACTGAGAGACTGAGTGACTGAGAGACTGAGTGACTGACTGAGAGACTGAGTGACTGACTGAGAGACTGAGTGACAGAGTGACAGAGTGACAGAGTGACTGAGAGACTGAGTGACTGAGTGACTGAGTGACTGAGTGACTGAGTGACTGAGTGACTGAGTGACTGAGTGACTGAGTGACTGAGTGACTGAATGACTGAGTGACTGAGTGACTGAGTGACTGAGTGACTGACTGACTGACTGACTGAGAGACTGAGAGACTGAGAGACTGAGAGACTGAGAGACTGAGAGACTGAGTGACTGAGTGACTGACTGAGAGACTGAGAGACTGAGTGACTGACTGAGAGACTGAGAGACTGAGTGACTGACTGAGAGACTGAGTGACTGAGAGACTGAGTGACTGATTGAGAGACTGACTGAGTGACTGAGTGACTGACTGACTGAGAGACTGAGTGACTGACTGAGAGACTGACTGAAAGACTGAGTGACTGACTGACTGAGAGACTGAGTGACTGACTGAGAGACTGAGTGACTGACTGAGTGACTGACTGACTGAGTGACTGACTGAGTGACTGACTGAGTGACTGAGTGACTGAGTGACTGAGTGACTGAGTGACTGAAAGACTGAGTGACTGAAAGACTGAGTGAAAGACTGAGTGAAAGACTGAGTGAAAGACTGAGTGAAAGACTGAGTGAAAGACTGAGTGAAAGACTGAGTGAAAGACTGAGTGAAAGACTGACTGACTGAAAGACTGACTGAAAGACTGACTGACTGAGAGACTGAGTGACTGAGTGACTGAGTGACTTACTGAGAGACTGAGTGACTGACTGAGAGACTGAGTGACAGAGACTGAAAGACTGACTGAAAGACTGAGTGACTGAGTGACTGATTGAGAGACTGAGTGACTGACTGAGTGACTGACTGAGTGACTGACTGAGTGACTGACTGAGTGACTGACTGAGTGACTGACTGAGTGACTGACTGAGTGACTGACTGAGTGACTGACTGAGTGACTGACTGAGAGACTAACTGAGAGACTGAGTGACTGACTGAGAGACTGAATGACTGACTGAGAGACTGAGTGACTGACTGAGAGACTGAGTGACTGACTGAGTGACTGACTGAGTGACTGACTGAGTGACTGACTGAGAGACTGAGTGACTAACTGAGACTGAGTGACTGACTGAGACTGAGTGACTGACTGAGAGACTGAGTGACTGACTGAGTGACTGAGTGACTGACTGAGTGACTGAGTGACTGACTGAGTGACTGAGTGACTGACTGAGTGACTGAGTGACTGACTGAGTGACTGAGTGACTGACTGAGACTGAGTGACTGACTGAGAGACTGACTGACTGACTGAGTGACTGACTGAGAGACTGAGTGACTGACTGAGTGACTGACCGAGTGACTGACTGAGAGACTGAGTGACTGACTGAGTGACTGAGTGACTGACCGAGTGACTGAGTGACTGAGTGACTGACTGACTGAGAGACTGAGTGACTGACTGAGAGACTGAGTGACTGAGAGACTGAGACTGAGTGACTGACTGAGAGACTGAGTGACTGAGTGACTGACTGACTGAGAGACTGAGTGACTGACTGAGAGACTGAGTGACAGAGACTGAGTGACTGAGTGACTGACTGAGTGACTGACTGAGTTACTGACTGAGTGACTGACTGAGAGACTGAGTGACTGACTGAGACTGAGTGACTGACTGAGAGACTGAGAGACTGAGAGACTGAGAGACTGAGTGACTGACTGAGAGACTGAGAGACTGAGTGACTGACTGAGAGACTGAGAGACTGAGAGACTGAGTGACTGACTGAGAGACTGAGTGACTGAGAGACTGAGTGACTGATTGAGAGACTGACTGAGTGACTGAGTGACTGACTGACTGAGAGACTGAGTGACTGACTGAGAGACTGACTGAAAGACTGAGTGACTGAGAGACTGAGTGACTGACTGAGAGACTGAGTGACTGACTGAGTGACTGACTGACTGAGTGACTGACTGAGTGACTGAGTGACTGAGTGACTGAGTGACTGAGTGACTGAGTGACTGAAAGACTGAGTGACTGAAAGACTGAGTGACTGAAAGACTGAGTGAAAGACTGAGTGAAAGACTGAGTGAAAGACTGAGTGAAAGACTGAGTGAAAGACTGAGTGAAAGACTGACTGACTGAAAGACTGACTGAAAGACTGACTGACTGAGAGACTGAGTGACTGACTGAGAGACTGAGTGACTTACTGAGAGACTGAGTGACTGACTGAGAGACTGAGTGACAGAGACTGAAAGACTGACTGAAAGACTGAGTGACTGAGTGACTGATTGAGAGACTGAGTGACTGACTGAGTGACTGACTGAGTGACTGACTGAGTGACTGACTGAGTGACTGACTGACTGACTGACTGAGTGACTGACTGAGTGACTGACTGAGTGACTGACTGAGTGACTGACTGAGTGACTGACTGAGTGACTGACTGAGAGACTAACTGAGAGAGAGACTGAGTGACTGACTGAGAGACTGAATGACTGACTGAGAGACTGAGTGACTGACTGAGAGACTGAGTGACTGACTGAGTGACTGACTGAGTGACTGACTGAGTGACTGACTGAGAGACTGAGTGACTAACTGAGACTGAGTGACTGACTGAGACTGAGTGACTGACTGAGAGACTGAGTGACTGACTGAGTGACTGAGTGACTGACTGAGTGACTGAGTGACTGACTGAGTGACTGAGTGACTGACTGAGACTGAGTGACTGACTGAGACTGAGTGACTGACTGAGAGACTGACTGACTGACTGAGTGACTGACTGAGAGACTGAGTGACTGACTGAGTGACTGAGTGACTGACCGAGTGACTGAGTGACTGAGTGACTGACCGAGTGACCGAGTGACCGAGTGACTGAGTGACTGACTGACTGAGAGACTGAGAGACTGAGAGACTGAGAGACTGAGTGACTGACTGAGAGACTGAGTGACTGAGAGACTGAGAGACTGAGTGACTGACTGAGAGACTGAGTGACTGAGAGACTGAGAGACTGAGTGACTGACTGAGAGACTGACCGAGTGACTGACTGAGTGATGGAGTGACTGACTGACTGACTGAGAGACTGACTGACTGAGAGACTGAGTGACTGAGTGACTGACTGAGAGACTGAGTGACTGACTGAGAGACTGACTGAGTGACTGAGTGACTGACCGAGTGACTGACTGAGTGATGGAGTGACTGACTGAGTGACTGAGTGACTGACTGACTGAGAGACTGAGAGACTGACTGAGAGACTGAGTGACTGACTGAGAGACTGAGTGACTGAGAGACTGAGAGACTGAGTGACTGACTGAGAGACTGACTGAGTGACTGAGTGACTGACCGAGTGACTGACTGAGTGATGGAGTGACTGACTGAGTGACTGAGTGACTGACTGACTGAGAGACTGACTGAGAGACTGAGAGACTGACTGAGAGACTGAGAGACTGACTGAGAGACTGAGTGACTGACTGAGAGACTGAGTGACTGAGAGACTGAGAGACTGAGTGACTGACTGAGAGACTGACTGAGAGACTGAGTGAGAGACTGAGTGACAGAGACTGAGTGACTGACTGAGAGACTGAGTGACTGATTGAGAGACTGAGTGACTGACTGAGAGACTGAGTGACTGACTGAGAGACTGACTGAAAGACTGAGTGACTGAGAGACTGAGTGACTGAGAGACTGAGTGACTGACTAAGAGACTGACTGAGTGACTGACTGAGTGACTGACTGAAAGACTGAGTGAAAGACTGAGTGAAAGACTGACTGACTGAGAGACTGAGTGACTGAGTGACTGAGTGACTTACTGAGAGACTGAGTGACTGACTGAGAGACTGAGTGACTGACTGAGAGACTGAGTGACTGACTGAGAGACTGAGTGACTGACTGAGAGACTGAGTGACTGAGAGACTGAGTGACTGACTGAGAGACTGAGAGACTGAGTGACTGACTGAGAGACTGAGTGACTGACTGAGAGACTGAGTGACTGACAGAGACTGAATGACTGACTGAGAGACTGAGTGACTGACTGAGAGACTGAGTGACAGAGACTGAAAGACTGACTGAAAGACTGAGTGACTGAGTGACTGATTGAGAGACTGAGTGACTGACTGAGTGACTGACTGAGTGACTGACTGAGTGACTGACTGAGTGACTGACTGAGTGACTGACTGAGTGACTGACTGAGTGACTGACTGACTGACTGACTGAGTGACTGACTGAGTGACTGACTGAGTGACTGACTGACTGACTGAGTGACTGAGTGAGTGACTGAGTGAGTGACTGAGTGACTGAGTGACTGAGTGACTGAGTGAGTGACTGAGTGACTGAGTGAGTGACTGAGTGAGTGACTGAGTGACTGACTGAGAGACTGAGTGACTGAGAGACTGAGAGACTGAGTGACTGACTGAGAGACTGACTGAGAGACTGAGTGACTGACTGACTGAGAGACTGAGTGACTGACTGAGTGACTGAGTGACTGAGAGACTGAGTGACTGACTGAGTGACTGAGTGACTGACCGAGTGACTGAGTGACTGAGTGACTGACTGACTGAGAGACTGAGTGACTGACTGAGAGACTGAGTGACTGAGAGACTGAGACTGAGTGACTGACTGAGAGACTGAGTGACTGAGTGACTGACTGACTGAGAGACTGAGTGACTGACTGAGAGACTGAGTGACAGAGACTGAGTGACTGAGTGACTGAGAGACTGAGTGACTGACTGAGTGACTGACTGAGTGACTGACTGAGTGACTGACTGAGAGACTGAGTAACTGACTGAGACTGAGTGACTGACTGAGAGACTGAGTGACTGACTGAGAGACTGAGTGACTGACTGAGAGACTGACTGACTGACTGAGTGACTGACTGAGAGACTGAGTGACTGACTGAGTGACTGAGTGACTGACCGAGTGACTGACTGAGAGACTGACTGAGTGACTGAGTGACTGAGTGACTGACCGAGTGACTGACTGAGAGACTGACTGAGTGACTGAGAGACTGAGTGACTGACTGAGAGAATGACTGAGTGACTGAGTGACTGACTGAGAGACTGAGAGACTGAGTGACTGACTGAGTGACTGAGTGACAGAGACTGAGTGACCGAGTGACTGAGAGACTGAGAGACTGAGAGACTGACTGAGAGACTGAGTGACAGAGACTGAGTGACTGACTGAGAGACTGAGTGACTGATTGAGAGACTGAGTGACTGACTGAGAGACTGAGTGACTGACTGAGAGACTGAGTGACTGACTGAGTGACTGACTGAGTGACTGACTGACTGAGTGACTGACTGAGTGACTGACTGAGTGACTGAGTGACTGAAAGACTGAGTGAAAGACTGAGTGAAAGACTGAGTGAAAGACTGAGTGAAAGACTGAGTGAAAGACTGAGTGAAAGACTGAGTGAAAGACTGACTGACTGAAAGACTGACTGAAAGACTGACTGACTGAGAGACTGAGTGACTGAGTGACTGAGTGACTTACTGAGAGACTGAGTGACTGACTGAGAGACTGAGTGACAGAGACTGAAAGACTGACTGAAAGACTGAGTGACTGAGTGACTGATTGAGAGACTGAGTGACTGACTGAGTGACTGACTGAGTGACTGACTGAGTGACTGACTGAGTGACTGACTGAGTGACTGACTGAGTGACTGACTGAGTGACTGACTGAGTGACTGACTGACTGAGTGAGTGACTGAGTGACTGACTGAGAGACTAACTGAGAGACTGAGTGACTGACTGAGAGACTGAATGACTGACTGAGAGACTGAGTGACTGACTGAGAGACTGAGTGACTGACTGAGTGACTGACTGAGTGACTGACTGAGTGACTGACTGAGAGACTGAGTGACTAACTGAGACTGAGTGACTGACTGAGACTGAGTGACTGACTGAGAGACTGAGTGACTGACTGAGTGACTGAGTGACTGACTGAGTGACTGAGTGACTGACTGAGTGACTGAGTGACTGACTGAGACTGAGTGACTGACTGAGAGACTGACTGACTGACTGAGTGACTGACTGAGAGACTGAGTGACTGACTGAGTGACTGACCGAGTGACTGACTGAGAGACTGAGTGACTGACTGAGTGACTGAGTGACTGACCGAGTGACTGAGTGACTGAGTGACTGACCGAGTGACCGAGTGACCGAGTGACTGAGTGACTGACTGACTGAGAGACTGAGAGACTGAGAGACTGAGAGACTGAGTGACTGACTGAGAGACTGAGTGACTGAGAGACTGAGAGACTGAGTGACTGACTGAGAGACTGAGTGACTGAGAGACTGAGAGACTGAGAGACTGACTGAGAGACTGACCGAGTGACTGACTGAGTGATGGAGTGACTGACTGACTGACTGAGAGACTGACTGACTGAGAGACTGAGTGACTGAGTGACTGACTGAGAGACTGAGTGACTGACTGAGAGACTGACTGAGTGACTGAGTGACTGACCGAGTGACTGACTGAGTGACTGAGTGACTGACTGACTGAGAGACTGAGAGACTGACTGAGAGACTGAGTGACTGACTGAGAGACTGAGTGACTGAGAGACTGAGAGACTGAGTGACTGACTGAGAGACTGACTGAGAGACTGACCGAGTGACTGACTGAGTGATGGAGTGACTGACTGACTGACTGAGAGACTGACTGACTGAGAGACTGAGTGACTGAGTGACTGACTGAGAGACTGAGTGACTGACTGAGAGACTGACTGAGTGACTGAGTGACTGACCGAGTGACTGACTGAGTGACTGAGTGACTGACTGACTGAGAGACTGAGAGACTGACTGACTGAGAGACTGACTGAGAGACTGAGTGACTGACTGAGAGACTGAGTGACTGAGAGACTGAGAGACTGACTGAGAGACTGAGAGACTGACTGAGAGACTGAGTGACTGACTGAGAGACTGAGTGACTGAGAGACTGAGAGACTGAGTGACTGACTGAGAGACTGAGTGAGAGACTGAGTGAGAGACTGAGTGACAGAGACTGAGTGACTGACTGAGAGACTGAGTGACTGAGTGACTGAGAGACTGACTGAGAGACTGAGAGACTGACTGAGAGACTGAGTGACTGAGAGACTGAGAGACTGAGTGACTGACTGAGAGACTGAGTGAGAGACTGAGTGAGAGACTGAGTGACAGAGACTGAGTGACTGACTGAGAGACTGAGTGACTGACTGAGAGACTGAGTGACTGAGAGACTGAGTGACTGACAGAGACTGAATGACTGACTGAGAGACTGAGTGACTGACTGAGAGACTGAGTGACAGAGACTGAAAGACTGACTGAAAGACTGAGTGACTGAGTGACTGATTGAGAGACTGAGTGACTGACTGAGTGACTGACTGAGTGACTGACTGAGTGACTGACTGAGTGACTGACTGAGTGACTGACTGACTGACTGACTGACTGACTGACTGACTGAGTGACTGACTGAGTGACTGACTGAGTGACTGACTGAGTGACTGACTGAGTGACTGACTGAGTGACTGACTGAGTGACTGACTGAGTGACTGAGTGAGTGACTGAGTGAGTGACTGAGTGAGTGACTGAGTGACTGAGTGACTGAGTGAGTGAGTGACTGAGTGAGTGACTGAGTGAGTGACTGAGTGAGTGACTGAGTGACTGACTGAGAGACTGAGTGACTGAGAGACTGAGAGACTGAGTGACTGACTGAGAGACTGACTGAGAGACTGAGTGACTGACTGACTGAGAGACTGAGTGACTGACTGAGTGACTGAGTGACTGAGAGACTGAGTGACTGACTGAGTGACTGAGTGACTGACCGAGTGACTGAGTGACTGAGTGACTGAGTGACTGACTGACTGAGAGACTGAGTGACTGACTGAGAGACTGAGTGACTGAGAGACTGAGACTGAGTGACTGACTGAGAGACTGAGTGACTGAGTGACTGACTGACTGAGAGACTGAGTGACTGACTGAGAGACTGAGTGACAGAGACTGAGTGACTGAGTGACTGAGAGACTGAGTGACTGACTGAGTGACTGACTGAGTGACTGACTGAGTGACTGACTGAGTGACTGAGAGACTGAGTGACTGACTGAGACTGAGTGACTGACTGAGAGACTGAGTGACTGACTGAGTGACTGACTGAGTGACTGACTGACTGAGTGACTGACTGAGAGACTGAGTGACTGACTGAGAGACTGAGTGACTGACTGAGAGACTGACTGACTGACTGAGTGACTGACTGAGAGACTGAGTGACTGACTGAGTGACTGAGTGACTGACCGAGTGACTGACTGAGAGACTGAGTGACTGACTGAGTGACTGAGTGACTGAGTGACTGACCGAGTGACTGACTGAGAGACTGACTGAGTGACTGAGAGACTGAGTGACTGACTGAGAGAATGACTGAGTGACTGAGTGACTGACTGAGAGACTGAGAGACTGAGTGACTGACTGAGTGACTGAGTGACAGAGACTGAGTGACCGAGTGACTGAGAGACTGAGAGACTGACTGAGAGACTGAGTGACAGAGACTGAGTGACTGACTGAGAGACTGAGTGACTGATTGAGAGACTGAGTGACTGACTGAGAGACTGAGTGACTGACTGAGAGACTGAGTGACTGACTGAGTGACTGAGTGACTGAGTGACTGACCGAGTGACTGACTGAGAGACTGACTGAGTGACTGAGAGACTGAGTGACTGACTGAGAGAATGACTGAGTGACTGAGTGACTGACTGAGAGACTGAGAGACTGAGTGACTGACTGAGTGACTGAGTGACAGAGACTGAGTGACCGAGTGACTGAGAGACTGAGAGACTGACTGAGAGACTGAGTGACAGAGACTGAGTGACTGACTGAGAGACTGAGTGACTGATTGAGAGACTGAGTGACTGACTGAGAGACTGAGTGACTGACTGAGAGACTGAGTGACTGAGTGACTGACTGAGTAACTGAGAGACTGAGTGAGTAACTGAGAGACTGAGTGAGTGACTGACAGAGACTGAGTGACTGACAGAGACTGAGTGACTGACAGAGACTGAGTGACTGACAGAGACTGAGTGACTGACAGAGACTGAGTGACTGACAGAGACTGAGTGACTGACAGAGACTGAGTGACTGACAGAGACTGAGTGACTGACTGAGAGACTGAGTGACTGACTGAGAGACTGAGTGACTGACTGAGAGACTGAGTGACTGACTGAGAGACTGAGTGACTGACTGAGTGACTGAGTGACTGACTGAGTGACTGACTGAGTGACTGACTGAGTGACTGACTGAGTGACTGACTGAGTGACTGACTGAGTGACTGACTGAGTGACTGACTGAGAGACAGTGACTGACTGAGTGACAGAGAGACTGAGTGACTGACCTCCTACTGTCCTCCTTGCTGCCTGATTATACCCCTCCATAACACCCCAACATCCTGTGGGCCTCCTGCCATGATTTACCTATTCATATACAACCCACCATCCTGCTGTCCTCCAAACTGCCTTGTTATACTCCATCATTTAAACCCCAACATCCCATTTTTAACTTTGTAATAATGCCCAGTTTTCAGGCAATATCATCCCTTTTATAATCACCCTGTGCGATAAATGGTTTACCTGCATCTTGAACTTGAAGTATCTTAAAACAGTTTCAAATCGAACCAGCCTCGAAATCGGACAGCTGGAGAGAAAAGACAATTTGTTTTTTTTTACCAATTTTTTAAATAAAACATATAAAACTGAGAGACTGAGTGACTGAGAGACTGAGAGACTGACTGAGAGACTGAGTGACTGACTGAGAGACTGAGTGACTGACTGAGAGACTGAGTGACTGACTGAGAGACTGAGTGACTGACTGAGAGACTGAGTGACTGACTGAGAGACTGAGTGACTGACTGAGAGACTGAGTGACTGACTGAGTGACTGACTGAAAGACTGAGTGAAAGACTGAGTGAAAGACTGACTGACTGAGAGACTGAGTGACTGAGTGACTGAGTGACTTACTGAGAGACTGAGTGACTGACTGAGAGACTGAGTGACTGACTGAGAGACTGAGTGACTGACTGAGAGACTGAGTGACTGACTGAGAGACTGAGTGACTGAGAGACTGAGTGACTGACTGAGAGACTGAGAGACTGAGTGACTGACTGAGAGACTGAGTGACTGACAGAGACTGAATGACTGACTGAGAGACTGAGTGACTGACTGAGAGACTGAGTGACAGAGACTGAAAGACTGACTGAAAGACTGAGTGACTGAGTGACTGATTGAGAGACTGAGTGACTGACTGAGTGACTGACTGAGTGACTGACTGAGTGACTGACTGAGTGACTGACTGAGTGACTGACTGAGTGACTGACTGAGTGACTGACTGAGTGACTGACTGACTGACTGAGTGACTGAGTGAGTGACTGAGTGAGTGACTGAGTGACTGAGTGACTGAGTGACTGAGTGAGTGACTGAGTGACTGAGTGAGTGACTGAGTGAGTGACTGAGTGACTGACTGAGAGACTGAGTGACTGAGAGACTGAGAGACTGAGTGACTGACTGAGAGACTGACTGAGAGACTGAGTGACTGACTGACTGAGAGACTGAGTGACTGACTGAGTGACTGAGTGACTGAGAGACTGAGTGACTGACTGAGTGACTGAGTGACTGACCGAGTGACTGAGTGACTGACTGACTGAGAGACTGAGTGACTGACTGAGAGACTGAGTGACTGAGAGACTGAGACTGAGTGACTGACTGAGAGACTGAGTGACTGAGTGACTGACTGACTGAGAGACTGAGTGACTGACTGAGAGACTGAGTGACAGAGACTGAGTGACTGAGTGACTGAGAGACTGAGTGACTGACTGAGTGACTGACTGAGTGACTGACTGAGTGACTGACTGAGAGACTGAGTAACTGACTGAGACTGAGTGACTGACTGAGAGACTGAGTGACTGACTGAGAGACTGAGTGACTGACTGAGAGACTGACTGACTGACTGAGTGACTGACTGAGAGACTGAGTGACTGAGTGACTGACTGAGAGACTGAGTGACTGAGTGACTGACTGAGAGACTGAGTGACTGAGAGACTGAGTGACTGACTGAGAGACTGAGTGACTGACTGAGAGACTGAGTGACTGACTGAGAGACTGAGTGACTGACTGAGTGACTGACTGACTGACTGAGTGACTGACTGAGAGACTGAGTGACTGACTGAGTGACTGACTGACTGACTGAGTGACTGACTGACTGTGTGACTGAGTGACTGACTGAGAGACTGAGAGACTGACTGAGAGACTGAGTGACAGAGACTGACTGAGTGACTGACTGACTGTGTGACTGAAAGACTGAGTGAGAGACTGAGTGACTGACTGAGAGACTGACAGACTGAGTGACTGAAAGACTGAGTGAGAGACTGAGTGACTGACTGAGTGGCTGACAGAGACTGAGTGACTGACTGAGAGACTGAGTGACTGACTGAGAGACTGAGTGACTGACTGAGAGACTGAGTGACTGACTGAGAGACTGAGTGACTGACTGAGAGACTGAGTGACTGACTGAGAGACTGAGTGACTGACTGAGAGACTGAGTGACTGACTGAGTGACTGACTGAGTGACTGACTGAGTGACTGAGAGACTGAGTGACTGACTGAGACTGAGTGACTGACTGAGAGACTGAGTGACTGACTGAGTGACTGACTGAGTGACTGACTGAGAGACTGAGTGACTGAGTGACTGACTGACTGAGAGACTGAGTGACTGACTGAGAGACTGAGTGACAGAGACTGAGTGACTGAGTGACTGAGAGACTGAGTGACTGACTGAGTGACTGACTGAGTGACTGACTGAGTGACTGACTGAGTGACTGAGAGACTGAGTGACTGACTGAGACTGAGTGACTGACTGAGAGACTGAGTGACTGACTGAGTGACTGACTGAGTGACTGACTGACTGAGTGACTGACTGAGAGACTGAGTGACTGACTGAGAGACTGAGTGACTGACTGAGAGACTGACTGACTGACTGAGTGACTGACTGAGAGACTGAGTGACTGACTGAGTGACTGAGTGACTGACCGAGTGACTGACTGAGAGACTGAGTGACTGACTGAGTGACTGAGTGACTGAGTGACTGACCGAGTGACTGACTGAGAGACTGACTGAGTGACTGAGAGACTGAGTGACTGACTGAGAGAATGACTGAGTGACTGAGTGACTGACTGAGAGACTGAGAGACTGAGTGACTGACTGAGTGACTGAGTGACAGAGACTGAGTGACCGAGTGACTGAGAGACTGAGAGACTGACTGAGAGACTGAGTGACAGAGACTGAGTGACTGACTGAGAGACTGAGTGACTGATTGAGAGACTGAGTGACTGACTGAGAGACTGAGTGACTGACTGAGAGACTGAGTGACTGACTGAGTGACTGAGTGACTGAGTGACTGACCGAGTGACTGACTGAGAGACTGACTGAGTGACTGAGAGACTGAGTGACTGACTGAGAGAATGACTGAGTGACTGAGTGACTGACTGAGAGACTGAGAGACTGAGTGACTGACTGAGTGACTGAGTGACAGAGACTGAGTGACCGAGTGACTGAGAGACTGAGAGACTGACTGAGAGACTGAGTGACAGAGACTGAGTGACTGACTGAGAGACTGAGTGACTGATTGAGAGACTGAGTGACTGACTGAGAGACTGAGTGACTGACTGAGAGACTGAGTGACTGACTGAGTGACTGAGTGACTGACTGAGTAACTGAGAGACTGAGTGAGTAACTGAGAGACTGAGTGAGTGACTGACAGAGACTGAGTGACTGACAGAGACTGAGTGACTGACAGAGACTGAGTGACTGACAGAGACTGAGTGACTGACAGAGACTGAGTGACTGACAGAGACTGAGTGACTGACAGAGACTGAGTGACTGACAGAGACTGAGTGACTGACTGAGAGACTGAGTGACTGACTGAGAGACTGAGTGACTGACTGAGAGACTGAGTGACTGACTGAGAGACTGAGTGACTGACTGAGTGACTGACTGAGTGACTGACTGAGTGACTGACTGAGTGACTGACTGAGTGACTGACTGAGTGACTGACTGAGTGACTGACTGAGTGACTGACTGAGAGACAGTGACTGACTGAGTGACAGAGAGACTGAGTGACTGACCTCCTACTGTCCTCCTTGCTGCCTGATTATACCCCTCCATAACACCCCAACATCCTGTGGGCCTCCTGCCATGATTTACCTATTCATATACAACCCACCATCCTGCTGTCCTCCAAACTGCCTTGTTATACTCCATCATTTAAACCCCAACATCCCATTTTTAACTTTGTAATAATGCCCAGTTTTCAGGCAATATCATCCCTTTTATAATCACCCTGTGCGATAAATGGTTTACCTGCATCTTGAACTTGAAGTATCTTAAAACAGTTTCAAATCGAACCAGCCTCGAAATCGGACAGCTGGAGAGAAAAGACAATTTGTTTTTTTTTACCAATTTTTTAAATAAAACATATAAAACTGAGAGACTGAGTGACTGAGAGACTGAGAGACTGACTGAGAGACTGAGTGACTGACTGAGAGACTGAGTGACTGACTGAGAGACTGAGTGACTGACTGAGAGACTGAGTGACTGACTGAGAGACTGAGTGACTGACTGAGAGACTGAGTGACTGACTGAGAGACTGAGTGACTGACTGAGTGACTGACTGAAAGACTGAGTGAAAGACTGAGTGAAAGACTGACTGACTGAGAGACTGAGTGACTGAGTGACTGAGTGACTTACTGAGAGACTGAGTGACTGACTGAGAGACTGAGTGACTGACTGAGAGACTGAGTGACTGACTGAGAGACTGAGTGACTGACTGAGAGACTGAGTGACTGAGAGACTGAGTGACTGACTGAGAGACTGAGAGACTGAGTGACTGACTGAGAGACTGAGTGACTGACAGAGACTGAATGACTGACTGAGAGACTGAGTGACTGACTGAGAGACTGAGTGACAGAGACTGAAAGACTGACTGAAAGACTGAGTGACTGAGTGACTGATTGAGAGACTGAGTGACTGACTGAGTGACTGACTGAGTGACTGACTGAGTGACTGACTGAGTGACTGACTGAGTGACTGACTGAGTGACTGACTGAGTGACTGACTGAGTGACTGACTGACTGACTGACTGAGTGACTGAGTGAGTGACTGAGTGAGTGACTGAGTGACTGAGTGACTGAGTGACTGAGTGAGTGACTGAGTGACTGAGTGAGTGACTGAGTGAGTGACTGAGTGACTGACTGAGAGACTGAGTGACTGAGAGACTGAGAGACTGAGTGACTGACTGAGAGACTGACTGAGAGACTGAGTGACTGACTGACTGAGAGACTGAGTGACTGACTGAGTGACTGAGTGACTGAGAGACTGAGTGACTGACTGAGTGACTGAGTGACTGACCGAGTGACTGAGTGACTGACTGACTGAGAGACTGAGTGACTGACTGAGAGACTGAGTGACTGAGAGACTGAGACTGAGTGACTGACTGAGAGACTGAGTGACTGAGTGACTGACTGACTGAGAGACTGAGTGACTGACTGAGAGACTGAGTGACAGAGACTGAGTGACTGAGTGACTGAGAGACTGAGTGACTGACTGAGTGACTGACTGAGTGACTGACTGAGAGACTGAGTAACTGACTGAGACTGAGTGACTGACTGAGAGACTGAGTGACTGACTGAGAGACTGAGTGACTGACTGAGAGACTGACTGACTGACTGAGTGACTGACTGAGAGACTGAGTGACTGAGTGACTGACTGAGAGACTGAGTGACTGAGTGACTGACTGAGAGACTGAGTGACTGAGAGACTGAGTGACTGACTGAGAGACTGAGTGACTGACTGAGAGACTGAGTGACTGACTGAGAGACTGAGTGACTGACTGAGTGACTGACTGACTGACTGAGTGACTGACTGAGAGACTGAGTGACTGACTGAGTGACTGACTGACTGACTGAGTGACTGACTGACTGTGTGACTGAGTGACTGACTGAGAGACTGAGAGACTGACTGAGAGACTGAGTGACAGAGACTGACTGAGTGACTGACTGACTGTGTGACTGAAAGACTGAGTGAGAGACTGAGTGACTGACTGAGAGACTGACAGACTGAGTGACTGAAAGACTGAGTGAGAGACTGAGTGACTGACTGAGTGGCTGACAGAGACTGAGTGACTGACTGAGAGACTGAGTGACTGACTGAGAGACTGAGTGACTGACTGAGAGACTGAGTGACTGACTGAGAGACTGAGTGACTGACTGAGAGACTGAGTGACTGACTGAGAGACTGAGTGACTGACTGAGAGACTGAGTGACTGACTGAGTGACTGACTGAGTGACTGACTGAGTGACTGAGAGACTGAGTGACTGACTGAGACTGAGTGACTGACTGAGAGACTGAGTGACTGACTGAGTGACTGACTGAGTGACTGACTGAGAGACTGAGTGACTGAGTGACTGACTGACTGAGAGACTGAGTGACTGACTGAGAGACTGAGTGACTGAGTGACTGAGTGACTGAGTGACTGAGTGACTGAGTGACTGAGTGACTGAATGACTGAGTGACTGAGTGACTGAGTGACTGACTGACTGACTGACTGACTGACTGAGAGACTGAGAGACTGAGAGACTGAGAGACTGAGAGACTGAGAGACTGAGTGACTGAGTGACTGACTGAGAGACTGAGAGACTGAGTGACTGACTGAGAGACTGAGAGACTGAGAGACTGAGTGACTGACTGAGAGACTGAGTGACTGAGAGACTGAGTGACTGATTGAGAGACTGACTGAGTGACTGAGTGACTGACTGACTGAGAGACTGAGTGACTGACTGAGAGACTGACTGAAAGACTGAGTGACTGACTGACTGAGAGACTGAGTGACTGACTGAGAGACTGAGTGACTGACTGAGTGACTGACTGACTGAGTGACTGACTGAGTGACTGACTGAGTGACTGAGTGACTGAGTGACTGAGTGACTGAAAGACTGAGTGACTGAAAGACTGAGTGAAAGACTGAGTGAAAGACTGAGTGAAAGACTGAGTGAAAGACTGAGTGAAAGACTGAGTGAAAGACTGAGTGAAAGACTGACTGACTGAAAGACTGACTGAAAGACTGACTGACTGAGAGACTGAGTGACTGAGTGACTGAGTGACTTACTGAGAGACTGAGTGACTGACTGAGAGACTGAGTGACAGAGACTGAAAGACTGACTGAAAGACTGAGTGACTGAGTGACTGATTGAGAGACTGAGTGACTGACTGAGTGACTGACTGAGTGACTGACTGAGTGACTGACTGAGTGACTGACTGAGTGACTGACTGAGTGACTGACTGAGTGACTGACTGAGTGACTGACTGAGTGACTGACTGAGTGACTGACTGAGAGACTAACTGAGAGACTGAGTGACTGACTGAGAGACTGAATGACTGACTGAGAGACTGAGTGACTGACTGAGAGACTGAGTGACTGACTGAGTGACTGACTGAGTGACTGACTGAGTGACTGACTGAGAGACTGAGTGACTAACTGAGACTGAGTGACTGACTGAGACTGAGTGACTGACTGAGAGACTGAGTGACTGACTGAGTGACTGAGTGACTGACTGAGTGACTGAGTGACTGACTGAGTGACTGAGTGACTGACTGAGTGACTGAGTGACTGACTGAGTGACTGAGTGACTGACTGAGACTGAGTGACTGACTGAGAGACTGACTGACTGACTGAGAGACTGAGTGACTGACTGAGTGACTGACCGAGTGACTGACTGAGAGACTGAGTGACTGACTGAGTGACTGAGTGACTGACCGAGTGACTGAGTGACTGAGTGACTGACTGACTGAGAGACTGAGTGACTGACTGAGAGACTGAGTGACTGAGAGACTGAGACTGAGTGACTGACTGAGAGACTGAGTGACTGAGTGACTGACTGACTGAGAGACTGAGTGACTGACTGAGAGACTGAGTGACAGAGACTGAGTGACTGAGTGACTGAGAGACTGAGTGACTGACTGAGTGACTGACTGAGTGACTGACTGAGTGACTGACTGAGAGACTGAGTGACTGACTGAGACTGAGTGACTGACTGAGAGACTGAGAGACTGAGAGACTGAGAGACTGAGTGACTGACTGAGAGACTGAGAGACTGAGTGACTGACTGAGAGACTGAGAGACTGAGAGACTGAGTGACTGACTGAGAGACTGAGTGACTGAGAGACTGAGTGACTGATTGAGAGACTGACTGAGTGACTGAGTGACTGACTGACTGAGAGACTGAGTGACTGACTGAGAGACTGACTGAAAGACTGAGTGACTGAGAGACTGAGTGACTGACTGAGAGACTGAGTGACTGACTGAGTGACTGACTGACTGAGTGACTGACTGAGTGACTGACTGAGTGACTGAGTGACTGAGTGACTGAGTGACTGAGTGACTGAAAGACTGAGTGACTGAAAGACTGAGTGACTGAAAGACTGAGTGAAAGACTGAGTGAAAGACTGAGTGAAAGACTGAGTGAAAGACTGAGTGAAAGACTGAGTGAAAGACTGACTGACTGAAAGACTGACTGAAAGACTGACTGACTGAGAGACTGAGTGACTGACTGAGAGACTGAGTGACTTACTGAGAGACTGAGTGACTGACTGAGAGACTGAGTGACAGAGACTGAAAGACTGACTGAAAGACTGAGTGACTGAGTGACTGATTGAGAGACTGAGTGACTGACTGAGTGACTGACTGAGTGACTGACTGAGTGACTGACTGAGTGACTGACTGACTGACTGAGTGACTGACTGAGTGACTGACTGAGTGACTGACTGAGTGACTGACTGAGTGACTGACTGAGTGACTGACTGAGAGACTAACTGAGAGAGAGACTGAGTGACTGACTGAGAGACTGAATGACTGACTGAGAGACTGAGTGACTGACTGAGAGACTGAGTGACTGACTGAGTGACTGACTGAGTGACTGACTGAGTGACTGACTGAGAGACTGAGTGACTAACTGAGACTGAGTGACTGACTGAGACTGAGTGACTGACTGAGAGACTGAGTGACTGACTGAGTGACTGAGTGACTGACTGAGTGACTGAGTGACTGACTGAGTGACTGAGTGACTGACTGAGACTGAGTGACTGACTGAGAGACTGACAGACTGACTGAGTGACTGACTGAGAGACTGAGTGACTGACTGAGTGACTGAGTGACTGACCGAGTGACTGAGTGACTGAGTGACTGACCGAGTGACCGAGTGACTGAGTGACTGACTGACTGAGAGACTGAGAGACTGAGAGACTGAGAGACTGAGTGACTGACTGAGAGACTGAGTGACTGAGAGACTGAGAGACTGAGTGACTGACTGAGAGACTGAGTGACTGAGAGACTGAGAGACTGAGTGACTGACTGAGAGACTGACCGAGTGACTGACTGAGTGATGGAGTGACTGACTGACTGACTGAGAGACTGACTGACTGAGAGACTGAGTGACTGAGTGACTGACTGAGAGACTGAGTGACTGACTGAGAGACTGACTGAGAGACTGACTGAGTGACTGAGTGACTGACCGAGTGACTGACTGAGTGATGGAGTGACTGACTGAGTGACTGAGTGACTGACTGACTGAGAGACTGAGAGACTGACTGAGAGACTGAGTGACTGACTGAGAGACTGAGTGACTGAGAGACTGAGAGACTGAGTGACTGACTGAGAGACTGACTGAGTGACTGAGTGACTGACCGAGTGACTGACTGAGTGATGGAGTGACTGACTGAGTGACTGAGTGACTGACTGACTGAGAGACTGACTGAGAGACTGAGAGACTGACTGAGAGACTGAGAGACTGACTGAGAGACTGAGTGACTGACTGAGAGACTGAGTGACTGAGAGACTGAGAGACTGAGTGACTGACTGAGAGACTGACTGAGAGACTGAGTGAGAGACTGAGTGACAGAGACTGAGTGACTGACTGAGAGACTGAGTGACTGATTGAGAGACTGAGTGACTGACTGAGAGACTGAGTGACTGACTGAGAGACTGACTGAAAGACTGAGTGACTGAGAGACTGAGTGACTGAGAGACTGAGTGACTGACTAAGAGACTGACTGAGTGACTGACTGAGTGACTGACTGAAAGACTGAGTGAAAGACTGAGTGAAAGACTGACTGACTGAGAGACTGAGTGACTGAGTGACTGAGTGACTTACTGAGAGACTGAGTGACTGACTGAGAGACTGAGTGACTGACTGAGAGACTGAGTGACTGACTGAGAGACTGAGTGACTGACTGAGAGACTGAGTGACTGAGAGACTGAGTGACTGACTGAGAGACTGAGAGACTGAGTGACTGACTGAGAGACTGAGTGACTGACTGAGAGACTGAGTGACTGACAGAGACTGAATGACTGACTGAGAGACTGAGTGACTGACTGAGAGACTGAGTGACAGAGACTGAAAGACTGACTGAAAGACTGAGTGACTGAGTGACTGATTGAGAGACTGAGTGACTGACTGAGTGACTGACTGAGTGACTGACTGAGTGACTGACTGAGTGACTGACTGAGTGACTGACTGAGTGACTGACTGAGTGACTGACTGAGTGACTGACTGAGTGACTGACTGAGTGACTGACTGAGTGACTGACTGACTGACTGAGTGACTGAGTGAGTGACTGAGTGAGTGACTGAGTGACTGAGTGACTGAGTGACTGAGTGAGTGACTGAGTGACTGAGTGAGTGACTGAGTGAGTGACTGAGTGACTGACTGAGAGACTGAGTGACTGAGAGACTGAGAGACTGAGTGACTGACTGAGAGACTGACTGAGAGACTGAGTGACTGACTGACTGAGAGACTGAGTGACTGACTGAGTGACTGAGAGACTGAGTGACTGACTGAGTGACTGAGTGACTGACCGAGTGACTGAGTGACTGAGTGACTGACTGACTGAGAGACTGAGTGACTGACTGAGAGACTGAGTGACTGAGAGACTGAGACTGAGTGACTGACTGAGAGACTGAGTGACTGAGTGACTGACTGACTGAGAGACTGAGTGACTGACTGAGAGACTGAGTGACAGAGACTGAGTGACTGAGTGACTGAGAGACTGAGTGACTGACTGAGTGACTGACTGAGTGACTGACTGAGTGACTGACTGAGAGACTGAGTAACTGACTGAGACTGAGTGACTGACTGAGAGACTGAGTGACTGACTGAGAGACTGAGTGACTGACTGAGAGACTGACTGACTGACTGAGTGACTGACTGACTGACTGAGTGACTGACTGAGTGACTGAGTGACTGACCGAGTGACTGACTGAGAGACTGACTGAGTGACTGAGTGACTGAGTGACTGACCGAGTGACTGACTGAGAGACTGACTGAGTGACTGAGAGACTGAGTGACTGACTGAGAGAATGACTGAGTGACTGAGTGACTGACTGAGAGACTGAGAGACTGAGTGACTGACTGAGTGACTGAGTGACAGAGACTGAGTGACCGAGTGACTGAGAGACTGAGAGACTGAGAGACTGACTGAGAGACTGAGTGACAGAGACTGAGTGACTGACTGAGAGACTGAGTGACTGATTGAGAGACTGAGTGACTGACTGAGAGACTGAGTGACTGACTGAGAGACTGAGTGACTGACTGAGTGACTGACTGAGTGACTGACTGACTGAGTGACTGACTGAGTGACTGACTGAGTGACTGAGTGACTGAAAGACTGACTGAAAGACTGAGTGAAAGACTGAGTGAAAGACTGAGTGAAAGACTGAGTGAAAGACTGAGTGAAAGACTGAGTGAAAGACTGACTGACTGAAAGACTGACTGAAAGACTGACTGACTGAGAGACTGAGTGACTGAGTGACTGAGTGACTTACTGAGAGACTGAGTGACTGACTGAGAGACTGAGTGACAGAGACTGAAAGACTGACTGAAAGACTGAGTGACTGAGTGACTGATTGAGAGACTGAGTGACTGACTGAGTGACTGACTGAGTGACTGACTGAGTGACTGACTGAGTGACTGACTGAGTGACTGACTGAGTGACTGACTGAGTGACTGACTGAGTGACTGACTGACTGAGTGAGTGACTGAGTGACTGACTGAGAGACTAACTGAGAGACTGAGTGACTGACTGAGAGACTGAATGACTGACTGAGAGACTGAGTGACTGACTGAGAGACTGAGTGACTGACTGAGTGACTGACTGAGTGACTGACTGAGTGACTGACTGAGAGACTGAGTGACTAACTGAGACTGAGTGACTGACTGAGACTGAGTGACTGACTGAGAGACTGAGTGACTGACTGAGTGACTGAGTGACTGACTGAGTGACTGACTGAGACTGAGTGACTGACTGAGAGACTGACTGACTGACTGAGTGACTGAGTGACTGACTGAGTGACTGACCGAGTGACTGACTGAGAGACTGAGTGACTGACTGAGTGACTGAGTGACTGACCGAGTGACTGAGTGACTGAGTGACTGACCGAGTGACCGAGTGACCGAGTGACTGAGTGACTGACTGACTGAGAGACTGAGAGACTGAGAGACTGAGAGACTGAGTGACTGACTGAGAGACTGAGTGACTGAGAGACTGAGAGACTGAGTGACTGACTGAGAGACTGAGTGACTGAGAGACTGAGAGACTGAGAGACTGACTGAGAGACTGACCGAGTGACTGACTGAGTGATGGAGTGACTGACTGACTGACTGAGAGACTGACTGACTGAGAGACTGAGTGACTGAGTGACTGACTGAGAGACTGAGTGACTGACTGAGAGACTGACTGAGTGACTGAGTGACTGACCGAGTGACTGACTGAGTGACTGAGTGACTGACTGACTGAGAGACTGAGAGACTGACTGAGAGACTGAGTGACTGACTGAGAGACTGAGTGACTGAGAGACTGAGAGACTGAGTGACTGACTGAGAGACTGACTGAGAGACTGACCGAGTGACTGACTGAGTGATGGAGTGACTGACTGACTGACTGAGAGACTGACTGACTGAGAGACTGAGTGACTGAGTGACTGACTGAGAGACTGAGTGACTGACTGAGAGACTGACTGAGTGACTGAGTGACTGACCGAGTGACTGACTGAGTGACTGAGTGACTGACTGACTGAGAGACTGAGAGACTGACTGAGAGACTGAGTGACTGACTGAGAGACTGAGTGACTGAGAGACTGAGAGACTGAGTGACTGACTGAGAGACTGACTGAGTGACTGAGTGACTGACCGAGTGACTGACTGAGTGATGGAGTGACTGACTGAGTGACTGAGTGACTGACTGACTGAGAGACTGACTGAGAGACTGAGAGACTGACTGAGAGACTGAGTGACTGACTGAGAGACTGAGTGACTGAGAGACTGAGAGACTGAGTGACTGACTGAGAGACTGACTGAGAGACTGAGTGAGAGACTGAGTGACAGAGACTGAGTGACTGACTGAGAGACTGAGTGACTGAGTGACTGACTGAGAGACTGAGTGACTGACTGAGAGACTGACTGAAAGACTGAGTGACTGAGAGACTGAGTGACTGAGAGACTGAGTGACTGACTAAGAGACTGACTGAGTGACTGACTGAGTGACTGACTGAGAGACTGAGTGACTGACTAAGAGACTGACTGAGTGACTGACTGAGTGACTGACTGAGAGACTGAGTGACTGACTGAGAGACTGAGTGACTGACTGAGAGACTGAGTGACTGACTGAGAGACTGAGTGACTGACTGAGAGACTGAGTGACTGACAGAGACTGAATGACTGACTGAGAGACTGAGTGACTGACTGAGAGACTGAGTGACAGAGACTGAAAGACTGACTGAAAGACTGAGTGACTGAGTGACTGATTGAGAGACTGAGTGACTGACTGAGTGACTGACTGAGTGACTGACTGAGTGACTGACTGAGTGACTGACTGAGTGACTGACTGACTGACTGACTGACTGACTGACTGAGTGACTGACTGAGTGACTGACTGAGTGACTGACTGAGTGACTGACTGAGTGACTGACTGAGTGACTGACTGAGTGACTGACTGAGTGACTGAGTGAGTGACTGAGTGAGTGACTGCGTGAGTGACTGAGTGACTGAGTGACTGAGTGAGTGAGTGACTGAGTGAGTGACTGAGTGAGTGACTGAGTGAGTGACTGAGTGACTGACTGAGAGACTGAGTGACTGAGAGACTGAGAGACTGAGTGACTGACTGAGAGACTGACTGAGAGACTGAGTGACTGACTGACTGAGAGACTGAGTGACTGACTGAGTGACTGAGTGACTGAGAGACTGAGTGACTGACTGAGTGACTGAGTGACTGACCGAGTGACTGAGTGACTGAGTGACTGAGTGACTGACTGACTGAGAGACTGAGTGACTGACTGAGAGACTGAGTGACTGAGAGACTGAGACTGAGTGACTGACTGAGAGACTGAGTGACTGAGTGACTGACTGACTGAGAGACTGAGTGACTGACTGAGAGACTGAGTGACAGAGACTGAGTGACTGAGTGACTGAGAGACTGAGTGACTGACTGAGTGACTGACTGAGTGACTGACTGAGTGACTGACTGAGTGACTGACTGAGTGACTGAGAGACTGAGTGACTGACTGAGACTGAGTGACTGACTGAGAGACTGAGTGACTGACTGAGTGACTGACTGAGTGACTGACTGACTGAGTGACTGACTGAGAGACTGAGTGACTGACTGAGAGACTGAGTGACTGACTGAGAGACTGACTGACTGACTGAGTGACTGACTGAGAGACTGAGTGACTGACTGAGTGACTGAGTGACTGACCGAGTGACTGACTGAGAGACTGAGTGACTGACTGAGTGACTGAGTGACTGAGTGACTGACCGAGTGACTGACTGAGAGACTGACTGAGTGACTGAGAGACTGAGTGACTGACTGAGAGAATGACTGAGTGACTGAGTGACTGACTGAGAGACTGAGAGACTGAGTGACTGACTGAGTGACTGAGTGACAGAGACTGAGTGACCGAGTGACTGAGAGACTGAGAGACTGACTGAGAGACTGAGTGACAGAGACTGAGTGACTGACTGAGAGACTGAGTGACTGATTGAGAGACTGAGTGACTGACTGAGAGACTGAGTGACTGACTGAGAGACTGAGTGACTGACTGAGTGACTGAGTGACTGACTGAGTAACTGAGAGACTGAGTGAGTAACTGAGAGACTGAGTGAGTGACTGACAGAGACTGAGTGACTGACAGAGACTGAGTGACTGACAGAGACTGAGTGACTGACAGAGACTGAGTGACTGACAGAGACTGAGTGACTGACAGAGACTGAGTGACTGACAGAGACTGAGTGACTGACAGAGACTGAGTGACTGACTGAGAGACTGAGTGACTGACTGAGAGACTGAGTGACTGACTGAGAGACTGAGTGACTGACTGAGAGACTGAGTGACTGACTGAGTGACTGAGTGACTGACTGAGTGACTGACTGAGTGACTGACTGAGTGACTGACTGAGTGACTGACTGAGTGACTGACTGAGTGACTGACTGAGTGACTGACTGAGAGACAGTGACTGACTGAGTGACAGAGAGACTGAGTGACTGACCTCCTACTGTCCTCCTTGCTGCCTGATTATACCCCTCCATAACACCCCAACATCCTGTGGGCCTCCTGCCATGATTTACCTATTCATATACAACCCACCATCCTGCTGTCCTCCAAACTGCCTTGTTATACTCCATCATTTAAACCCCAACATCCCATTTTTAACTTTGTAATAATGCCCAGTTTTCAGGCAATATCATCCCTTTTATAATCACCCTGTGCGATAAATGGTTTACCTGCATCTTGAACTTGAAGTATCTTAAAACAGTTTCAAATCGAACCAGCCTCGAAATCGGACAGCTGGAGAGAAAAGACAATTTGTTTTTTTTTACCAATTTTTTAAATAAAACATATAAAACTGAGAGACTGAGTGACTGAGAGACTGAGAGACTGACTGAGAGACTGAGTGACTGACTGAGAGACTGAGTGACTGACTGAGAGACTGAGTGACTGACTGAGAGACTGAGTGACTGACTGAGAGACTGAGTGACTGACTGAGAGACTGAGTGACTGACTGAGAGACTGAGTGACTGACTGAGTGACTGACTGAAAGACTGAGTGAAAGACTGAGTGAAAGACTGACTGACTGAGAGACTGAGTGACTGAGTGACTGAGTGACTTACTGAGAGACTGAGTGACTGACTGAGAGACTGAGTGACTGACTGAGAGACTGAGTGACTGACTGAGAGACTGAGTGACTGACTGAGAGACTGAGTGACTGAGAGACTGAGTGACTGACTGAGAGACTGAGAGACTGAGTGACTGACTGAGAGACTGAGTGACTGACAGAGACTGAATGACTGACTGAGAGACTGAGTGACTGACTGAGAGACTGAGTGACAGAGACTGAAAGACTGACTGAAAGACTGAGTGACTGAGTGACTGATTGAGAGACTGAGTGACTGACTGAGTGACTGACTGAGTGACTGACTGAGTGACTGACTGAGTGACTGACTGAGTGACTGACTGAGTGACTGACTGAGTGACTGACTGACTGACTGAGTGACTGAGTGAGTGACTGAGTGAGTGACTGAGTGACTGAGTGACTGAGTGACTGAGTGACTGAGTGAGTGACTGAGTGAGTGACTGAGTGACTGACTGAGAGACTGAGTGACTGAGAGACTGAGAGACTGAGTGACTGACTGAGAGACTGACTGAGAGACTGAGTGACTGACTGACTGAGAGACTGAGTGACTGACTGAGTGACTGAGTGACTGAGAGACTGAGTGACTGACTGAGTGACTGAGTGACTGACCGAGTGACTGAGTGACTGAGTGACTGACTGACTGAGAGACTGAGTGACTGACTGAGAGACTGAGTGACTGAGAGACTGAGACTGAGTGACTGACTGAGAGACTGAGTGACTGAGTGACTGACTGACTGAGAGACTGAGTGACTGACTGAGAGACTGAGTGACAGAGACTGAGTGACTGAGTGACTGAGAGACTGAGTGACTGACTGAGTGACTGACTGAGTGACTGACTGAGTGACTGACTGAGAGACTGAGTAACTGACTGAGACTGAGTGACTGACTGAGAGACTGAGTGACTGACTGAGAGACTGAGTGACTGACTGAGAGACTGACTGACTGACTGAGTGACTGACTGAGAGACTGAGTGACTGACTGAGTGACTGAGTGACTGACCGAGTGACTGACTGAGAGACTGACTGAGTGACTGAGTGACTGAGTGACTGACCGAGTGACTGACTGAGAGACTGACTGAGTGACTGAGAGACTGAGTGACTGACTGAGAGAATGACTGAGTGACTGAGTGACTGACTGAGAGACTGAGAGACTGAGTGACTGACTGAGTGACTGAGTGACAGAGACTGAGTGACCGAGTGACTGAGAGACTGAGAGACTGAGAGACTGACTGAGAGACTGAGTGACAGAGACTGAGTGACTGACTGAGAGACTGAGTGACTGATTGAGAGACTGAGTGACTGACTGAGAGACTGAGTGACTGACTGAGAGACTGAGTGACTGACTGAGTGACTGACTGAGTGACTGACTGACTGAGTGACTGACTGAGTGACTGACTGAGTGACTGAGTGACTGAAAGACTGACTGAAAGACTGAGTGAAAGACTGAGTGAAAGACTGAGTGAAAGACTGAGTGAAAGACTGAGTGAAAGACTGAGTGAAAGACTGACTGACTGAAAGACTGACTGAAAGACTGACTGACTGAGAGACTGAGTGACTGAGTGACTGAGTGACTTACTGAGAGACTGAGTGACTGACTGAGAGACTGAGTGACAGAGACTGAAAGACTGACTGAAAGACTGAGTGACTGATTGAGAGACTGAGTGACTGACTGAGTGACTGACTGAGTGACTGACTGAGTGACTGACTGAGTGACTGACTGAGTGACTGACTGAGTGACTGACTGAGTGACTGACTGAGTGACTGACTGACTGAGTGAGTGACTGAGTGACTGACTGAGAGACTAACTGAGAGACTGAGTGACTGACTGAGAGACTGAATGACTGACTGAGAGACTGAGTGACTGACTGAGAGACTGAGTGACTGACTGAGTGACTGACTGAGTGACTGACTGAGTGACTGACTGAGAGACTGAGTGACTAACTGAGACTGAGTGACTGACTGAGACTGAGTGACTGACTGAGAGACTGAGTGACTGACTGAGTGACTGAGTGACTGACTGAGTGACTGAGTGACTGACTGAGACTGAGTGACTGACTGAGACTGAGTGACTGACTGAGAGACTGACTGACTGACTGAGAGACTGAGTGACTGACTGAGTGACTGACCGAGTGACTGACTGAGAGACTGAGTGACTGACTGAGTGACTGAGTGACTGACCGAGTGACTGAGTGACTGAGTGACTGAGTGACTGACCGAGTGACCGAGTGACTGAGTGACTGACTGACTGAGAGACTGAGAGACTGAGAGACTGAGAGACTGAGTGACTGACTGAGAGACTGAGTGACTGAGAGACTGAGAGACTGAGTGACTGACTGAGAGACTGAGTGACTGAGAGACTGAGAGACTGAGAGACTGACTGAGAGACTGACCGAGTGACTGACTGAGTGATGGAGTGACTGACTGACTGACTGAGAGACTGACTGACTGAGAGACTGAGTGACTGAGTGACTGACTGAGAGACTGAGTGACTGACTGAGAGACTGACTGAGTGACTGAGTGACTGACCGAGTGACTGACTGAGTGACTGAGTGACTGACTGACTGAGAGACTGAGAGACTGAGAGACTGACTGAGAGACTGAGTGACTGACTGAGAGACTGAGTGACTGAGAGACTGAGAGACTGAGTGACTGACTGAGAGACTGACTGAGAGACTGACCGAGTGACTGACTGAGTGACTGACTGACTGACTGAGAGACTGACTGACTGAGAGACTGAGTGACTGAGTGACTGACTGAGAGACTGAGTGACTGACTGAGAGACTGACTGAGTGACTGAGTGACTGACCGAGTGACTGACTGAGTGACTGAGTGACTGACTGACTGAGAGACTGAGAAACTGACTGAGAGACTGAGTGACTGACTGAGAGACTGAGTGACTGAGAGACTGAGAGACTGAGTGACTGACTGAGAGACTGACTGAGTGACTGAGTGACTGACCGAGTGACTGACTGAGTGATGGAGTGACTGACTGAGTGACTGAGTGACTGACTGACTGAGAGACTGACTGAGAGACTGAGAGACTGACTGAGAGACTGAGTGACTGACTGAGAGACTGAGTGACTGAGAGACTGAGAGACTGAGTGACTGACTGAGAGACTGACTGAGAGACTGAGTGAGAGACTGAGTGACAGAGACTGAGTGACTGACTGAGAGACTGAGTGACTGAGTGACTGACTGAGAGACTGAGTGACTGACTGAGAGACTGACTGAAAGACTGAGTGACTGAGAGACTGAGTGACTGAGAGACTGAGTGACTGACTAAGAGACTGACTGAGTGACTGACTGAGTGACTGACTGAGAGACTGAGTGACTGACTAAGAGACTGACTGAGTGACTGACTGAGTGACTGACTGAGAGACTGAGTGACTGACTGAGAGACTGAGTGACTGACTGAGAGACTGAGTGACTGACTGAGAGACTGAGTGACTGAGAGACTGAGTGACTGACTGAGAGACTGAGTGACTGACAGAGACTGAATGACTGACTGAGAGACTGAGTGACTGACTGAGAGACTGAGTGACAGAGACTGAAAGACTGACTGAAAGACTGAGTGACTGAGTGACTGATTGAGAGACTGAGTGACTGACTGAGTGACTGACTGAGTGACTGACTGAGTGACTGACTGAGTGACTGACTGACTGACTGACTGACTGACTGAGTGACTGACTGAGTGACTGACTGAGTGACTGACTGAGTGACTGACTGAGTGACTGACTGAGTGACTGACTGAGTGACTGACTGAGTGACTGAGTGAGTGACTGAGTGAGTGACTGAGTGAGTGACTGAGTGACTGAGTGACTGAGTGAGTGAGTGACTGAGTGAGTGACTGAGTGAGTGACTGAGTGAGTGACTGAGTGACTGACTGAGAGACTGAGTGACTGAGAGACTGAGAGACTGAGTGACTGACTGAGAGACTGACTGAGAGACTGAGTGACTGACTGACTGAGAGACTGAGTGACTGACTGAGTGACTGAGTGACTGAGAGACTGAGTGACTGACTGAGTGACTGAGTGACTGACCGAGTGACTGAGTGACTGAGTGACTGAGTGACTGACTGACTGAGAGACTGAGTGACTGACTGAGAGACTGAGTGACTGAGAGACTGAGACTGAGTGACTGACTGAGAGACTGAGTGACTGAGTGACTGACTGACTGAGAGACTGAGTGACTGACTGAGAGACTGAGTGACAGAGACTGAGTGACTGAGTGACTGAGAGACTGAGTGACTGACTGAGTGACTGACTGAGTGACTGACTGAGTGACTGAGAGACTGAGTGACTGACTGAGACTGAGTGACTGACTGAGAGACTGAGTGACTGACTGAGTGACTGACTGAGTGACTGACTGACTGAGTGACTGACTGAGAGACTGAGTGACTGACTGAGAGACTGAGTGACTGACTGAGAGACTGACTGACTGACTGAGTGACTGACTGAGAGACTGAGTGACTGACTGAGTGACTGAGTGACTGACCGAGTGACTGACTGAGAGACTGAGTGACTGACTGAGTGACTGAGTGACTGAGTGACTGACCGAGTGACTGACTGAGAGACTGACTGAGTGACTGAGAGACTGAGTGACTGACTGAGAGAATGACTGAGTGACTGAGTGACTGACTGAGAGACTGAGAGACTGAGTGACTGACTGAGTGACTGAGTGACAGAGACTGAGTGACCGAGTGACTGAGAGACTGAGAGACTGACTGAGAGACTGAGTGACAGAGACTGAGTGACTGACTGAGAGACTGAGTGACTGATTGAGAGACTGAGTGACTGACTGAGAGACTGAGTGACTGACTGAGAGACTGAGTGACTGACTGAGTGACTGAGTGACTGAGTGACTGACCGAGTGACTGACTGAGAGACTGACTGAGTGACTGAGAGACTGAGTGACTGACTGAGAGAATGACTGAGTGACTGAGTGACTGACTGAGAGACTGAGAGACTGAGTGACTGACTGAGTGACTGAGTGACAGAGACTGAGTGACCGAGTGACTGAGAGACTGAGAGACTGACTGAGAGACTGAGTGACAGAGACTGAGTGACTGACTGAGAGACTGAGTGACTGATTGAGAGACTGAGTGACTGACTGAGAGACTGAGTGACTGACTGAGAGACTGAGTGACTGACTGAGTGACTGAGTGACTGACTGAGTAACTGAGAGACTGAGTGAGTAACTGAGAGACTGAGTGAGTGACTGACAGAGACTGAGTGACTGACAGAGACTGAGTGACTGACAGAGACTGAGTGACTGACAGAGACTGAGTGACTGACAGAGACTGAGTGACTGACAGAGACTGAGTGACTGACTGAGAGACTGAGTGACTGACTGAGAGACTGAGTGACTGACTGAGAGACTGAGTGACTGACTGAGAGACTGAGTGACTGACTGAGTGACTGAGTGACTGACTGAGTGACTGACTGAGTGACTGACTGAGTGACTGACTGAGTGACTGACTGAGTGACTGACTGAGTGACTGACTGAGAGACAGTGACTGACTGAGTGACAGAGAGACTGAGTGACTGACCTCCTACTGTCCTCCTTGCTGCCTGATTATACCCCTCCATAACACCCCAACATCCTGTGGGCCTCCTGCCATGATTTACCTATTCATATACAACCCACCATCCTGCTGTCCTCCAAACTGCCTTGTTATACTCCATCATTTAAACCCCAACATCCCATTTTTAACTTTGTAATAATGCCCAGTTTTCAGGCAATATCATCCCTTTTATAATCACCCTGTGCGATAAATGGTTTACCTGCATCTTGAACTTGAAGTATCTTAAAACAGTTTCAAATCGAACCAGCCTCGAAATCGGACAGCTGGAGAGAAAAGACAATTTGGTTTTTTTTACCAATTTTTTAAATAAAACATTTAAAACTGAGAGACTGAGTGACTGAGAGACTGAGAGACTGACTGAGAGACTGAGTGACTGACTGAGAGACTGAGTGACTGACTGAGAGACTGACTGAGAGACTGAGTGACTGACTGAGAGACTGAGTGACTGACAGAGACTGAGTGACTGACTGAGAGACTGAGTGACTGACTGAGAGACTGAGTGACTGACTGAGAGACTGAGTGACTGACTGAGAGACTGAGTGACTGACTGAGAGACTGAGTGACTGACTGAGAGACTGAGTGACTGACTGAGAGACTGAGTGACTGACTGAGAGACTGAGTGACTGACTGAGTGACTGACTGAGAGACTGAGTGACTGACTGAGAGACAGAGTGAGAGACTGAGTGAGAGACTGAGTGAGAGACTGAGTGACTGAGTGACTGACTGAGAGACTGAGTGACTGACTGAGAGACTGAGTGACTGAGTGACTGACTGAGAGACTGAGTGACTGAGAGACTGAGTGACTGACTGAGAGACTGAGTGACTGACTGAGAGACTGACTGACTGTGTGACTGAGTGACTGACTGAGAGACTGAGAGACTGACTGAGAGACTGAGTGACTGACTGAGAGACTGAGTGACAAAGACTGACTGAGTGACTGACTGAGTGACTGACTGAGTGAGAGACTGAGTGACTGACTGAGAGACTGAGTGACTGACTGAGTGACTGACTGAGTGACTGACTGAGTGACTGACTGAGTGACTGAGTGACTGAGTGACTGACTGAGACTGAGAGACTGACTGAGACTGAGAGACTGACTGAGTGACTGACAGAGACTGAGTGACTGACTGAGAGACTGAGTGACTGACTGAGAGACTGAGTGACTGACTGAGAGACTGAGTGACTGACTGAGAGACTGAGTGACTGACTGAGAGACTGAGTGACTGACAGAGACTGAGACTGACTGAGAGACTGAGAGACTGACTGAGAGACTGAGTGACTGACTGAGAGACTGAGTGACTGACAGAGACCGAGTGACTGATTGAGAGACTGAGTGACTGACTGAGAGACTGAGTGACTGACTGAGAGACTGAGTGACTGACTAAGAGACTGAGTGACTGACTAAGAGACTGACTGAGTGACTGACTGAGTGACTGACTGAGTGACTGACTGAGTGACTGACTGAGTGACTGACTGAGTGACTGACTGAGTGACTGACTGAGTGACTGACTGAGTGACTGACTGAGTGACTGACTGAGTGACTGAGTGAAAGACTGAGTGAAAGACTGAGTGAAAGACTGAGTGAAAGACTGACTCACTGAGAGACTGAGTGACTGAGTGACTGAGTGACTTACTGAGAGACTGAGTGACTGACTGAGAGACTGAGTGACTGACTGAGAGACTGAGTGACTGACTGAGAGACTGAGTGACTGACTGAGAGACTGAGTGACTGAGAGACTGAGTGACTGACTGAGAGACTGAGTGACTGACTGAGAGACTGAGTGACTGACAGAGACTGAGTGACTGAGAGACTGAGTGACTGACTGAGAGACTGAGTGACTGACTGAGTGACTGAGTGACAGACAGAGACTGAGTGACTGACTGAGTGACTGACTGAGTGACTGACTGAGTGACTGACTGAGAGACTGACTGAGAGACTGACTGAGAGACTGACTGAGAGACTGAGAGACTGACTGAGAGACTGAGTGACTGACTGAGAGACTGAGTGACTGACTGAGTGACTGACTGAGTGACTGACTGAGTGACTGACTGAGTGACTGAGTGACTGAGTGACTGACTGAGACTGAGTGACTGACTGAGAGACTGACTGAGTGACTGACTGAGAGACTGAGTGACTGACTGAGAGACTGAGTGACTGACTGAGAGACTGAGTGACTGACTGAGAGACTGAGTGACTGACTGAGTGACTGACTGAGTGACGGAGTGACTGACTGAGTGACTGACTGAGTGACTGACTGAGTGACTGAGTGACTGACTGAGAGACTGAGAGACTGACTGAGAGACTGAGTGACTGACTGAGAGACTGAGTGACTGACTGAGTGACTGACTGAGAGACTGACTGAGAGACTGACTGAGAGACTGACTGAGAGACTGAGAGACTGAGTGACTGAGTGACTGACTGACTGAGAGACTGAGAGACTGAGTGACTGAGTGACTGACTGAGAGACTGAGTGACTGAGAGACTGAGAGACTGAGTGACTGACTGAGTGACTGACTGAGTGACTGAGTGACTGACTGAGAGACTGACTGAGAGACTGAGTGACTGACTGAGAGACTGAGTGACTGACTGAGAGACTGAGTGACTGACTGAGAGACTGAGTGACTGATTGAGAGACTGAGTGACTGACTGAGAGACTGAGTGACTGACTGAGTGACTGACTGAGAAACTGACTGAAAGACTGAGTGACTGAGAGACTGAGTGACTGACTAAGAGACTGACTGAGTGACTGACTGAGTGACTGACTGAGTGACTGACTGAGTGACTGACTGAGTGACTGACTGAGTGACTGACTGAGTGACTGAGTGAGTGACTGAGTGACTGACTGAGAGACTGAGTGACTGACTGAGAGACTGACTGAAAGACTGAGTGACTGAGAGACTGAGTGACTGACTAAGAGACTGACTGAGTGACTGACTGAGTGACTGACTGAGTGACTGACTGAGTGACTGACTGAGTGACTGAGTGACTGACTGAGTGACTGACTGAGTGACTGACTGAGTGACTGACTGAGTGACTGACTGAGTGACTGACTGGGTGACTGACTGAGTGACTGACTGAGAGACTGACTGAGAGACTGACTGAGAGACTGAGTGACTGACTGAGTGACTGAGTGACTGAGTGACTGACTGAGAGACTGACTGAGTGACTGACTGAGAGACTGAGTGACTGACTGAGAGACTGACTGAGAGACTGACTGAGTGACTGACTGAGAGACTGAGTGACTGACTGAGAGACTGAGTGACTGACTGAGAGACTGAGTGACTGACTGAGTGACTGACTGAGTGACGGAGTGACTGACTGAGTGACTGACTGAGTGACTGACTGAGTGACTGAGTGACTGACTGAGAGACTGAGAGACTGACTGAGAGACTGAGTGACTGACTGAGAGACTGAGTGACTGACTGAGTGACTGACTGAGAGACTGAGAGACTGAGAGACTGAGTGACTGACTGAGAGACTGACTGAGAGACTGAGAGACTGACTGAGAGACTGACTGAGAGACTGAGAGACTGAGTGACTGAGTGACTGAGTGACTGAGTGACTGAGTGACTGAGTGAGAGACTGAGAGACTGAGTGACTGACTGAGAGACTGAGTGACTGAGAGACTGAGAGACTGACTGAGTGACTGACTGAGTGACTGAGTGACTGACTGAGAGACTGACTGAGAGACTGAGTGACTGACTGAGAGACTGAGTGACTGACTGAGAGACTGAGTGACTGACTGAGAGACTGAGTGACTGATTGAGAGACTGAGTGACTGACTGAGAGACTGAGTGACTGACTGAGTGACTGACTGAGAAACTGACTGAAAGACTGAGTGACTGAGAGACTGAGTGACTGACTAAGAGACTGACTGAGTGACTGACTGAGTGACTGACTGAGTGACTGACTGAGTGACTGAGTGACTGACTGAGAGACTGAGTGACTGACTGAGAGACTGACTGAAAGACTGAGTGACTGAGAGACTGAGTGACTGACTAAGAGACTGACTGAGTGACTGACTGAGTGACTGACTGAGTGACTGACTGAGTGACTGAGTGACTGACTGAGAGACTGAGTGACTGACTGAGAGACTGACTGAAAGACTGAGTGACTGAGAGACTGAGTGACTGACTAAGAGACTGACTGAGTGACTGACTGAGTGACTGACTGAGTGACTGACTGAGTGACTGACTGAGTGACTGAGTGACTGACTGAGACTGAGTGACTGATTGAGAGACTGAGTGACTGACTGAGAGACTGAGTGACTGACTGAGAGACTGAGTGACTGACTGAGAGACTGACTGAGAGACTGACTGAGAGACTGAGTGACTGACTGAGTGACTGACTGAGTGACTGACTGAGTGACTGACTGACTGACTGAGTGACTGACTGAGTGACTGACTGAGTGACTGACTGAGTGACTGACTGAGTGACTGACTGAGTGACTGACTGAGTGACTGACTGAGTGACTGACTGAGTGACTGACTGAGTGACTGACTGAGTGACTGACTGAAAGACTGAGTGAAAGACTGACTGAGAGACTGAGTGACTGAGTGACTGAGTGACTTACTGAGAGACTGAGTGACTGACTGAGAGACTGAGTGACTGACTGAGAGACTGAGTGACTGACTGAGAGACTGAGTGACTGACTGAGAGACTGAGTGACTGACTGAGAGACTGAGTGACTGACTGAGTGACTGACTGAGTGACTGACTGAGTGACTGACTGAGTGACTGACTGAGTGACTGACTGAGTGACTGACTGAGTGACTGACTGAGTGACTGACTGAGTGACTGAAAGACTGAGTGAAAGACTGACTGAGTGACTGACTGACTGAGTGACTGACTGAGTGACTGACTGAGTGACTGACTGAGTGACTGACTGAGTGACTGACTGAGTGACTGAGTGACTGACTGAGTGACTGACTGAGAGACTGAGTGAATGACTGAGAGACTGAGTGACTGACTGAGTGACTGACAGAGACTGAGTGACTGACAGAGACTGAGTGACTGACAGAGACTGAGTGACTGACAGAGACTGAGTGACTGACAGAGACTGAGTGACTGACAGAGACTGAGTGACTGACTGAGAGACAGTGACTGACTGAGTGACTGAGTGACTGACTGAGTGACTGAGTGACTGACAGAGACTGAGTGACTGACTGAGTGACTGAGTGAGTGACTGAGTGACTGAGAGACTGAGTGACTGACTGAGAGACAGTGACTGAGAGACTGAGAGACTGAGTGACTGACTGAGTGACTGAGAGACTGAGTGACTGACTGAGAGACAGTGACTGAGAGACTGAGAGACTGAGTGACTGACTGAGTGACTGAGAGACTGAGTGACTGACTGAGAGACAGTGACTGAGAGACTGAGAGACTGAGTGACTGACTGAGAGACTGACTGAGAGACTGACTGAGAGACAGTGACTGACTGAGTGACTGAGAGACTGAGTGACTGACTGAGAGACAGTGACTGAGAGACTGAGAGACTGAGTGACTGACTGAGTGACTGAGAGACTGAGTGACTGAGTGACTGACTGAGTGACTGAGAGACTGACTGAGTGACTGAGAGACTGACTGAGTGACTGAGAGACTGAGTGACTGACAGAGACTGAGTGACTGACAGAGACTGAGTGACTGACAGAGACTGAGTGACTGACAGAGACTGAGTGACTGACAGAGACTGAGTGACTGACAGAAACTGAGTGACTGACAGAGACTGAGTGACTGACAGAGACTGAGTGACTGACAGAGACTGAGTGACTGACAGAGACTGAGTGACTGACAGAGACTGAGTGACTGACAGAGACTGAGTGACTGACTGAGAGACAGTGACTGACTGAGTGACTGACTGAGTGACTGACAGAGACTGAGTGACTGACTGAGAGACAGTGACTGACTGAGTGACTGACTGAGAGACAGTGACTGACTGAGTGACTGACTGAGTGACTGACTGAGTGACTGACTGAGTGACTGAGTGACTGACTGAGACTGAGTGACTGATTGAGAGACTGAGTGACTGACTGAGAGACTGAGTGACTGACTGAGAGACTGACTGAGAGACTGACTGAGAGACTGAGTGACTGACTGAGAGACTGAGTGACTGACTGAGAGACTGAGTGACTGACTGAGAGACTGAGTGACTGACTGAGTGACTGACTGAGTGACTGACTGAGTGACTGACTGAGTGACTGACTGAGTGACTGACTGAGTGACTGAAAGACTGAGTGAAAGACTGACTGAGTGACTGACTGACTGAGTGACTGACTGAGTGACTGACTGAGTGACTGAGTGACTGACTGAGTGACTGACTGAGTGACTGACTGAGAGACTGAGTGAATGACTGAGAGACTGAGTGACTGACAGAGACTGAGTGACTGACAGAGACTGAGTGACTGACAGAGACTGAGTGACTGACAGAGACTGAGTGACTGACTGAGAGACAGTGACTGACTGAGTGACTGACTGAGTGACTGACAGAGACTGAGTGACTGACTGAGTGACTGACAGAGACTGAGTGACTGACAGAGACTGAGTGACTGACAGAGACTGAGTGACTGACAGAGACTGAGTGACTGACAGAGACTGAGTGACTGACAGAGACTGAGTGACTGACTGAGAGACAGTGACTGACTGAGTGACTGAGTGACTGACTGAGTGACTGAGTGACTGACAGAGACTGAGTGACTGAGTGAGTGACTGAGTGAGTGACTGAGTGAGTGACTGAGTGACTGAGAGACTGAGTGACTGACTGAGAGACAGTGACTGAGAGACTGAGAGACTGAGTGACTGACTGAGTGACTGAGAGACTGAGTGACTGACTGAGAGACAGTGACTGAGAGACTGAGAGACTGAGTGACTGACTGAGTGACTGAGAGACTGAGTGACTGACTGAGAGACTGACTGAGAGACTGACTGAGAGACTGACTGAGAGACAGTGACTGACTGAGTGACTGAGAGACTGAGTGACTGACTGAGAGACAGTGACTGAGAGACTGAGAGACTGAGTGACTGACTGAGTGACTGAGAGACTGAGTGACTGACTGAGAGACAGTGACTGACTGAGAGACAGTGACTGACTGAGTGACTGACTGAGAGACAGTGACTGACTGAGTGACTGACTGAGAGACAGTGACTGACTGAGTGACTGACTGAGAGACAGTGACTGACTGAGTGACTGAGTGACTGACTGAGTGACTGAGAGACTGACTGAGTGACTGAGAGACTGACTGAGTGACTGAGAGACTGACTGAGAGACTGAGTGACTGACAGAGACTGAGTGACTGACAGAGACTGAGTGACTGACAGAGACTGAGTGACTGACAGAGACTGAGTGACTGACAGAGACTGAGTGACTGACAGAGACTGAGTGACTGACAGAGACTGAGTGACTGACAGAGACTGAGTGACTGACAGAGACTGAGTGACTGACAGAGACTGAGTGACTGACAGAGACTGAGTGACTGACTGAGAGACAGTGACTGACTGAGTGACTGACTGAGTGACTGACAGAGACTGAGTGACTGACTGAGAGACAGTGACTGACTGAGTGACTGACTGAGTGACTGACTGAGTGACTGACTGAGTGACTGAGTGACTGACTGAGACTGAGTGACTGATTGAGAGACTGAGTGACTGACTGAGAGACTGAGTGACTGACTGAGAGACTGAGTGACTGACTGAGAGACTGACTGAGAGACTGACTGAGAGACTGAGTGACTGACTGAGTGACTGACTGAGTGACTGACTGAGTGACTGACTGAGTGACTGACTGAAAGACTGAGTGAAAGACTGACTGACTGAGAGACTGAGTGACTGAGTGACTGAGTGACTTACTGAGAGACTGAGTGACTGACTGAGACTGAGTGACTGACAGAGACTGAGTGACTGACTGAGTGACTGACAGAGACTGAGTGACTGACAGAGACTGAGTGACTGACAGAGACTGAGTGACTGACAGAGACTGAGTGACTGACAGAGACTGAGTGACTGACAGAGACTGAGTGACTGACAGAGACTGAGTGACTGACAGAGACTGAGTGACTGACTGAGAGACAGTGACTGACTGAGTGACTGACTGAGTGACTGACAGAGACTGAGTGACTGACTGAGAGACAGTGACTGACTGAGTGACTGACTGAGAGACAGTGACTGACTGAGTGACTGACTGAGAGACAGTGACTGACTGAGTGACTGAGTGACTGACTGAGTGACTGAGAGACTGACTGAGTGACTGAGAGACTGACTGAGTGACTGAGAGACTGAGTGACTGACTGAGAGACTGAGTGACTGACAGAGACTGAGTGACTGACAGAGACTGAGTGACTGACAGAGACTGAGTGACTGACAGAGACTGAGTGACTGACAGAGACTGAGTGACTGACAGAGACTGAGTGACTGACAGAGACTGAGTGACTGACAGAGACTGAGTGACTGACAGAGACTGAGTGACTGACAGAGACTGAGTGACTGACAGAGACTGAGTGACTGACAGAGACTGAGTGACTGACAGAGACTGAGTGACTGACAGAGACTGAGTGACTGACTGAGAGACAGTGACTGACTGAGTGACTGAGTGACTGACAGAGACTGAGTGACTGACTGAGAGACAGTGACTGACTGAGTGACTGAGAGACTGACTGAGAGACTGACTGAGAGACTGACTGAGAGACTGACTGAGAGACTGACTGAGTGACTGACTGAGACTGAGTGACTGACTGAGAGACTGAGTGAGAGACTGAGTGACTGACTGAGAGACTGACTGAGAGACTGAGTGACTGATTGAGAGACTGAGTGACTGACTGAGAGACTGAGTGACTGACTGAGAGACTGAGAGACTGACTTAGAGACTGATTGAGTGACTGACTGAGTGACTGACTGAGTGACTGAGTGACTGACTGAGACTGAGTGACTGATTGAGAGACTGAGTGACTGACTGAGAGACTGAGTGACTGACTGAGAGACTGAGTGACTGACTGAGAGACTGAGTGACAGACTGAGAGACTGAGTGACTGACTGAGTGACTGAGTGACTGAGAGACTGAGTGACTGAGTGACTGACTGAGTGACTGACTGAGTGACTGAGTGACTGAGAGACTGAGTGACTGAGTGACTGACTGAGTGACTGACTGAGTGACTGAGTGACTGAGTGACTGACTGAGTGACCGAGTGACTGACTGAGAGACCGAGTGACTGACTGAGAGACTGAGTGACAGAGACTGAGAGACTGAGTGACAGAGACTGAGAGACTGAGTGACAGAGACTGAGTGACTGACTGAGTGACTGACTGAGTGACTGACTGAGTGACTGACTGAGTGACTGACTGAGTGACTGACTGAGTGACTGAGTGACTGACTGAGTGACCGAGTGACTGACTGAGAGACCGAGTGACTGACTGAGAGACCGAGTGACTGACTGAGAGACCGAGTGACTGACAGAGACTGAGTGACTGACAGAGACTGAGTGACTGACAGAGACTGAGTGACTGACAGAGACTGAGTGACTGACAGAGACTGAGTGACTGACAGAGACTGAGTGACTGACAGAGACTGAGTGACTGACAGAGACTGAGTGACTGACAGAGACTGAGTGACTGACTGAGTGACTGAGAGACTGACTGAGAGACAGTGACTGACTGAGTGACTGAGAGACTGAGTGACTGACTGAGAGACTGAGTGACTGACAGAGACTGAGAGACTGAGTGACTGAGAGACTGACTGAGTGACTGGCTGAGAGACTGAGTGACTGACTGAGTGACTGACAGAGACTGAGTGACTGACTGAGAGACTGAGTGACTGAGTGAGTGACTAAGAGACTGAGTGACTGACTGACTGAGTGACTGACTGAGAGACTGAGTGACTGACTGAGTGAGTGACTGACTGAGTGACTGAGTGACTGACTGACTGAGTGACTGACTGAGAGACTGACTGAGAAACTGACTGAGTGACTGACTGAGTGACTGAGTGACTGACTGACTGAGTGACTGACTGAGAGACTGACTGAGAGACTGACTGAGTGACTGACTGAGTGACTGAGTGACTGACTGAGACTGAGTGACTGACTGAGAGACTGAGTGACTGACTGAGTGACTGACTGAGAGACTGAGTGACTGATTGAGAGACTGAGTGACTGACTGAGAGACTGAGTGACTGACTGAGAGACTGAGTGACTGACTGAGAGACTGAGTGACTGACTGAGAGACTGAGTGACAGAGACTGAGAGACTGAGTGACAGAGACTGAGTGACTGACTGAGTGACTGACTGAGTGACTGACTGAGTGACTGACTGAGAGACTGAGAGACTGAGAGACTGACTTAGAGACTGATTGAGTGACTGAGTGAGTGACTGACTGAGTGACTGACTGAGAGACTGACTGAGAGACTGACTGAGAGACTGACTGAGAGACTGACTGAGTGACTGACTGAGTGACTGACTGAGTGACTGAGTGACTGACTGAGACTGAGTGACTGACTGATAGACTGAGTGACTGACTGAGAGACTGACTGAGAGACTGAGTGACTGATTGAGAGACTGAGTGACTGACTGAGAGACTGAGTGACTGACTGAGAGACTGAGTGACTGACTGAGAGACTGAGAGACTGACTTAGAGACTGATTGAGTGCCTGAGTGAGTGACTGAGTGACTGAGTGACTGACTGAGACTGAGTGACTGACTGAGAGACTGAGTGACTGACTGAGAGACTGACTGAGAGACTGAGTGACAGACTGAGAGACTGAGTGACAGACTGAGAGACTGAGTGACTGACTGAGTGACTGAGTGACTGACTGAGTGACTGGGTGACTGACTGAGTGACTGACTGAGTGACTGAGTGACTGAGTGACTGATTGAGAGACTGAGTGACTGACTGAGAGACTGAGTGACTGACTGAGAGACTGAGTGACAGAGACTGAGAGACTGAGTGACTGACTGAGTGACTGACTGAGTGACTGACTGAGTGACTGACTGAGTGACTGACTGAGTGACTGACTGAGTGACTGACTGACTGAGAGACCGAGTGACTGAGAGACCGAGTGACTGACTGAGAGACTGAGTGACTGAGTGACAGACAGAGACTGAGTGACTGACTGAGAGACTGAGTGACTGACTGAGAGACTGACTGAGAGACTGACTGAGTGACTGACTGAGTGACTGAGTGACTGACTGAGACTGAGTGACTGACTGAGACTGAGTGACTGACTGAGAGACTGAGTGACTGACTGAGAGACTGACTGAGAGACTGACTGAGAGACTGAGTGACTGATTGAGAGACTGAGTGACTGACTGAGAGACTGAGTGACTGACTGAGAGACTGAATGACTGACTGAGAGACTGAGTGACTGACTGAGAGACTGAGTGACAGAGACTGAAAGACTGAGTGACTGAGAGACTGAGTGACTGACTGAGTGACTGAGTGACTGAGTAACTGAGTGACTGAGTGACTGAGTGACTGAGTGACTGAGTGAGTGACTGAGTGACTGACTGAGTGACTGACTGAGTGACTGACTGAGTGACTGACTGAGAGACTGAGTGACTGAGAGAGTGACTGAGTGAGTGACTGAGTGAGTGACTGAGTGAGTGACTGAGTGACTGAGTGACTGAGTGAGTGAGTGAGTGACTGAGTGAGTGACTGAGTGACTGACTGAGTGACTGACTGAGTGACTGACTGAGTGACTGACTGAGAGACTGAGTGACTGAGAGAGTGACTGAGTGAGTGACTGAGTGAGTGACTGAGTGAGTGACTGAGTGACTGAGTGAGTGACTGAGTGAGTGACTGAGTGAGTGACTGAGTGACTGAGTGACTGAGTGAGTGAGTGAGTGACTGAGTGAGTGACTGAGTGACTGAGTGACTGAGTGACTGAGTGACTGAGTGACTGAGTGACTGACTGACTGACTGACTGAGTGACTGAGTGACTGAGTGACTGACTGACTGACTGACTGACTGACTGACTGACTGACTGAGTGACTGAGTGACTGAGTGACTGAGTGACTGACTGAGTGATTGACTGAGTGATTGACTGAGTGATTGACTGAGAGACTGACTGAGAGACTGACTGAGAGACTGACTGAGAGACTGAGACTGAGTGACTGACTGAGAGACTGAGTGACTGACTGAGTGACTGACTGAGAGACTGAGTGACTGACTGAGTGACTGACTGAGAGACTGAGTGACTGACTGAGTGACTGACTGAGAGACTGAGTGACTGACTGAGAGACTGAGTGACTGACTGAGAGACAGTGACTGACTGAGTGACTGACTGAGAGACAGTGACTGACTGAGTGACTGACTGAGAGACAGTGACTGACAGAGACTGAGTGACTGACAGAGACTGAGTGACTGACAGAGACTGAGTGACTGACAGAGACTGAGTGACTGACAGAGACTGAGTGACTGACAGAGACTGAGTGACTGACAGAGACTGAGTGACTGACAGAGACTGAGTGACTGACAGAGACTGAGTGACTGACAGAGACTGAGTGACTGATTGAGAGACAGTGACTGACTGAGTGACTGAGAGACTGACTGAGAGACAGTGACTGACTGAGTGACTGAGAGACTGAGTGACTGACTGAGAGACTGAGTGACTGACAGAGACTGAGAGACTGAGTGACTGAGAGACTGACTGAGTGACTGGCTGAGAGACTGAGTGACTGACTGAGTGACTGACAGAGACTGAGTAACTGACTGAGAGACTGAGTGACTGAGAGACTGAGTGACTGAGTGAGAGACTGAGTGACTGAGTGAGTGACTGAGAGACTGAGTGACTGACTGACTGAGTGACTGACTGAGAGACTGAGTGACTGACTGAGTGACTGAGTGACTGACTGACTGAGTGACTGACTGAGAGACTGACTGAGTGACTGACTGAGTGACTGACTGACTGAGTGACTGACTGAGAGACTGACTGAGAGACTGACTGAGTGACTGACTGAGTGACTGACTGAGTGACTGACTGAGACTGAGTGACTGACTGAGAGACTGAGTGACTGACTGAGTGACTGACTGAGAGACTGAGTGACTGATTGAGAGACTGAGTGACTGACTGAGAGACTGAGTGACTGACTGAGAGACTGAGTGACTGACTGAGAGACTGAGTGACTGACTGAGAGACTGAGTGACTGACTGAGAGACTGAGTGACAGAGACTGAGAGACTGAGTGACAGAGACTGAGTGACTGACTGAGTGACTGACTGAGTGACTGACTGAGTGACTGAGAGACTGAGTGACTGAGAGACTGAGAGACTGACTTAGAGACTGATTGAGTGACTGAGTGAGTGACTGAGTGACCGAGTGACTGACTGAGAGACCGAGTGACTGACTGAGAGACCGAGTGACTGACAGAGACTGAGTGACTGACAGAGACTGAGTGACTGACAGAGACTGAGTGACTGACAGAGACTGAGTGACTGACAGAGACTGAGTGACTGACAGAGACTGAGTGACTGACAGAGACTGAGTGACTGACAGAGACTGAGTGACTGACAGAGACTGAGTGACTGACTGAGTGACTGAGAGACTGACTGAGAGACAGTGACTGACTGAGTGACTGAGAGACTGAGTGACTGACTGAGAGACTGAGTGACTGACAGAGACTGAGAGACTGAGTGACTGAGAGACTGACTGAGTGACTGGCTGAGAGACTGAGTGACTGACTGAGTGACTGACAGAGACTGAGTGACTGACTGAGAGACTGAGTGACTGAGTGAGTGACTAAGAGACTGAGTGACTGACTGACTGAGTGACTGACTGAGAGACTGAGTGACTGACTGAGTGAGTGACTGACTGAGTGACTGAGTGACTGACTGACTGAGTGACTGACTGAGAGACTGACTGAGAAACTGACTGAGTGACTGACTGAGTGACTGAGTGACTGACTGACTGAGTGACTGACTGAGAGACTGACTGAGAGACTGACTGAGTGACTGACTGAGTGACTGAGTGACTGACTGAGACTGAGTGACTGACTGAGAGACTGAGTGACTGACTGAGTGACTGACTGAGAGACTGAGTGACTGATTGAGAGACTGAGTGACTGACTGAGAGACTGAGTGACTGACTGAGAGACTGAGTGACTGACTGAGAGACTGAGTGACTGACTGAGAGACTGAGTGACAGAGACTGAGAGACTGAGTGACAGAGACTGAGTGACTGACTGAGTGACTGACTGAGTGACTGACTGAGTGACTGACTGAGAGACTGAGAGACTGAGAGACTGACTTAGAGACTGATTGAGTGACTGAGTGAGTGACTGACTGAGTGACTGACTGAGAGACTGACTGAGAGACTGACTGAGAGACTGACTGAGAGACTGACTGAGAGACTGACTGAGTGACTGACTGAGTGACTGACTGAGTGACTGAGTGACTGACTGAGACTGAGTGACTGACTGATAGACTGAGTGACTGACTGAGAGACTGACTGAGAGACTGAGTGACTGATTGAGAGACTGAGTGACTGACTGAGAGACTGAGTGACTGACTGAGAGACTGAGTGACTGACTGAGAGACTGAGAGACTGACTTAGAGACTGATTGAGTGCCTGAGTGAGTGACTGAGTGACTGAGTGACTGACTGAGACTGAGTGACTGACTGAGAGACTGAGTGACTGACTGAGAGACTGAGTGACAGACTGAGAGACTGAGTGACAGACTGAGAGACTGAGTGACTGACTGAGTGACTGAGTGACTGACTGAGTGACTGGGTGACTGACTGAGTGACTGACTGAGTGACTGAGTGACTGAGTGACTGATTGAGAGACTGAGTGACTGACTGAGAGACTGAGTGACTGACTGAGAGACTGAGTGACAGAGACTGAGAGACTGAGTGACTGACTGAGTGACTGACTGAGTGACTGACTGAGTGACTGACTGAGTGACTGACTGAGTGACTGACTGAGTGACTGACTGAGTGACTGACTGACTGAGAGACCGAGTGACTGAGAGACCGAGTGACTGACTGAGAGACTGAGTGACTGAGTGACAGACAGAGACTGAGTGACTGACTGAGAGACTGAGTGACTGACTGAGAGACTGACTGAGAGACTGACTGAGTGACTGACTGAGTGACTGAGTGACTGACTGAGACTGAGTGACTGACTGAGACTGAGTGACTGACTGAGAGACTGAGTGACTGACTGAGAGACTGACTGAGAGACTGACTGAGAGACTGAGTGACTGATTGAGAGACTGAGTGACTGACTGAGAGACTGAGTGACTGACTGAGAGACTGAATGACTGACTGAGAGACTGAGTGACTGACTGAGAGACTGAGTGACAGAGACTGAAAGACTGAGTGACTGAGAGACTGAGTGACTGACTGAGTGACTGAGTGACTGAGTAACTGAGTGACTGAGTGACTGAGTGACTGAGTGACTGAGTGAGTGACTGAGTGACTGACTGAGTGACTGACTGAGTGACTGACTGAGTGACTGACTGAGAGACTGAGTGACTGAGAGAGTGACTGAGTGAGTGACTGAGTGAGTGACTGAGTGAGTGACTGAGTGACTGAGTGACTGAGTGAGTGAGTGACTGAGTGAGTGACTGAGTGACTGACTGAGTGACTGACTGAGTGACTGACTGAGAGACTGAGTGACTGAGAGAGTGACTGAGTGAGTGACTGAGTGAGTGACTGAGTGAGTGACTGAGTGACTGAGTGAGTGACTGAGTGAGTGACTGAGTGAGTGACTGAGTGAGTGACTGAGTGACTGAGTGAGTGAGTGAGTGACTGAGTGAGTGACTGAGTGACTGAGTGACTGAGTGACTGAGTGACTGACTGACTGACTGACTGACTGACTGACTGACTGACTGAGTGACTGACTGACTGACTGACTGACTGACTGACTGACTGACTGAGTGACTGAGTGACTGAGTGACTGAGTGACTGAGTGACTGAGTGACTGAGTGACTGAGTGACTGAGTGACTGACTGAGTGATTGACTGAGTGATTGACTGAGAGACTGACTGAGAGACTGACTGAGAGACTGACTGAGAGACTGACTGAGAGACTGAGACTGAGTGACTGACTGAGAGACTGAGTGACTGACTGAGTGACTGACTGAGAGACTGAGTGACTGACTGAGTGACTGACTGAGAGACTGAGTGACTGACTGAGTGACTGACTGAGAGACTGAGTGACTGACTGAGTGACTGACTGAGAGACTGAGTGACTGACTGAGAGACAGTGACTGACTGAGTGACTGACTGAGAGACAGTGACTGACTGAGTGACTGACTGAGAGACAGTGACTGACAGAGACTGAGTGACTGACAGAGACTGAGTGACTGACAGAGACTGAGTGACTGACAGAGACTGAGTGACTGACAGAGACTGAGTGACTGACAGAGACTGAGTGACTGACAGAGACTGAGTGACTGACAGAGACTGAGTGACTGACAGAGACTGAGTGACTGACAGAGACTGAGTGACTGAGTGACTGAGAGACTGACTGAGAGACAGTGACTGACTGAGTGACTGAGAGACTGAGTGACTGACTGAGAGACTGAGTGACTGACAGAGACTGAGAGACTGAGTGACTGAGAGACTGACTGAGTGACTGGCTGAGAGACTGAGTGACTGACTGAGTGACTGACAGAGACTGAGTAACTGACTGAGAGACTGAGTGACTGAGAGACTGAGTGACTGAGTGAGAGACTGAGTGACTGAGTGAGTGACTGAGAGACTGAGTGACTGACTGACTGAGTGACTGACTGAGAGACTGAGTGACTGACTGAGTGACTGAGTGACTGACTGACTGAGTGACTGACTGAGAGACTGACTGAGAAACTGACTGAGTGACTGACTGAGTGACTGACTGACTGAGTGACTGACTGAGAGACTGACTGAGAGACTGACTGAGTGACTGACTGAGTGACTGACTGAGTGACTGACTGAGTGACTGACTGAGACTGAGTGACTGACTGAGAGACTGAGTGACTGACTGAGTGACTGACTGAGAGACTGAGTGACTGATTGAGAGACTGAGTGACTGACTGAGAGACTGAGTGACTGACTGAGAGACTGAGTGACTGACTGAGAGACTGAGTGACTGACTGAGAGACTGAGTGACTGACTGAGAGACTGAGTGACAGAGACTGAGAGACTGAGTGACAGAGACTGAGTGACTGACTGAGTGACTGACTGAGTGACTGACTGAGTGACTGAGAGACTGAGTGACTGAGAGACTGAGAGACTGAGAGACTGACTTAGAGACTGATTGAGTGACTGAGTGAGTGACTGAGTGACTGACTGAGAGACTGACTGAGAGACTGACTGAGAGACTGACTGAGAGACTGACTGAGAGACTGACTGAGAGACTGACTGAGAGACTGACTGAGTGACTGACTGAGTGACTGACTGAGTGACTGACTGAGTGACTGAGTGACTGACTGAGACTGAGTGACTGACTGAGAGACTGAGTGACTGACTGAGAGACTGACTGAGAGACTGAGTGACTGATTGAGAGACTGAGTGACTGACTGAGAGACTGAGTGACTGACTGAGAGACTGAGTGACTGACTGAGAGACTGAGAGACTGACTTAGAGACTGATTGAGTGACTGAGTGAGTGACTGAGAGACTGAGTGACTGAGTGACTGATTGAGAGACTGAGTGACTGACTGAGAGACTGAGTGACTGACTGAGAGACTGAGTGACAGAGACTGAGAGACTGAGTGACTGACTGAGTGACTGACTGAGTGACTGACTGAGTGACTGACTGAGTGACTGACTGAGTGACTGACTGAGTGACTGACTGAGTGACTGAGTGACTGACTGAGTGAGTGACCGAGTGACTGACTGAGAGACCGAGTGACTGACTGAGAGACCGAGTGACTGACTGAGAGACTGAGTGACTGAGTGACAGACAGAGACTGAGTGACTGACTGAGAGACTGAGTGACTGACTGAGAGACTGGCTGAGAGACTGAGTGACTGATTGAGAGACTGAGTGACTGACTGAGAGACTGACTGAGAGACTGACTGAGAGACTGAGTGACTGATTGAGAGACTGAGTGACTGACTGAGAGACTGAGTGACTGACTGAGAGACTGAGTGACAGAGACTGAGAGACTGAGTGACAGAGACTGAGTGACAGAAACTGAGTGACTGACTGAGTGACTGACCGAGTGACTGACTGAGTGACTGACCGAGTGACTGACTGAGAGACTGACTGAGAGACTGAGTGACAGACAGAGACTGAGTGACTGACTGAGAGACTGAGTGACTGACTGAGAGACTGAGAGACTGACTGAGAGACTGAGAGACTGAGTGACTGACTGAGAGACTGAATGACTGACTGAGAGACTGAGTGACTGACTGAGAGACTGAGTGACAGAGACTGAAAGACTGAGTGACTGAGAGACTGAGTGACTGACTGAGAGACTGAGTGACTGACTGAGTAACTGAGTGACTGAGTGACTGACTGAGTGACTGACTGAGTGACTGACTGAGAGACTGAGAGACTGAGAGAGTGACTGAGTGAGTGACTGAGTGAGTGACTGAGTGAGTGACTGAGTGAGTGACTGAGTGAGTGACTGAGTGAGTGACTGAGTGAGTGACTGAGTGAGTGACTGAGTGAGTGACTGAGTGAGTGACTGAGTGAGTGACTGAGTGACTGAGTGAGTGACTGAGTGAGTGACTGAGTGACTGACTGAGTGACTGACTGAGAGACTGAGTGACTGAGAGAGTGACTGAGTGAGTGACTGAGTGAGTGACTGAGTGACTGAGTGACTGAGTGAGTGAGTGACTGAGTGACTGAGTGACTGAGTGACTGAGTGACTGACTGAGTGATTGACTGAGTGATTGACTGAGTGACTGACTGAGTGACTGACTGAGAGACTGAGTGACTGACTGAGAGACTGAGTGACAGAGACTGAGTGACTGACTGACTGAGAGACTGAGTGACTGACTGAGTGACTGAGTGACTGACTGAGTGACTGACTGAGAGACTGAGAGACTGAGAGACTGACTGAGAGACTGAGTGACTGACTGAGAGACTGAGTGACTGACTGAGAGACTGAGTGAGTGACTGAGTGACTGAGTGACTGAGTGACTGAGTGACTGACTGACTGAGTGACTGAGTGACTGACTGAGTGACTGAGTGACTGAGTGACTGACTGAGTGACTGACTGAGTGACTGACTGAGAGACTGACTGAGAGACTGACTGAGAGACTGACTGAGAGACTGACTGAGAGACTGACTGAGAGACTGACTGAGAGACTGACTGAGAGACTGAGTGACTGACTGAGTGACTGACTGAGAGACTGAGTGACTGACTGAGTGACTGACTGAGAGACTGAGTGACTGACTGAGAGACTGAGTGACTGACTGAGAGACTGACTGAGTGACTGAGTGACTGAGTGACTGAGTGACTGAGTGACTGAGTGACTGAGTGACTGACTGACTGACTGACTGACTGAGTGAGTGACTGAGTGAGTGACTGACTGAGTGACTGACTGAGAGACTGACTGAGTGACTGACTGAGAGACTGACTGAGAGACTGACTGAGAGACTGACTGAGAGACTGACTGAGAGACTGACTGAGAGACTGAGACTGAGTGACTGACTGAGAGACTGAGTGACTGACTGAGTGACTGACTGAGAGACTGAGTGACTGACTGAGTGACTGACTGAGAGACTGAGTGACTGACTGAGTGACTGAGTGACTGACTGAGTGACTGAGTGACTGACTGAGTGACTGAGTGACTGACTGAGTGACTGAGTGACTGACTGAGTGAGTGACTGACTGACTGACTGAGTGACTGACTGAGTGACTGACTGAGAGACTGACTGAGTGACTGACTGAGAGACTGACTGAGAGACTGACTGAGAGACTGACTGAGAGACTGACTGAGAGACTGACTGAGAGACTGACTGAGAGACTGAGACTGAGTGACTGACTGAGAGACTGAGTGACTGACTGAGTGACTGACTGAGTGACTGACTGAGAGACTGAGTGACTGACTGAGAGACTGACTGAGAGACTGACTGAGTGACTGACTGAGTGACTGACTGAGAGACTGACTGAGTGACTGACTGAGAGACTGACTGAGTGACTGACTGAGAGACTGACTGAGAGACTGAGTGACTGAGTGACTGACTGAGAGACTGACTGAGTGACTGACTGAGTGACTGACTGAGTGACTGACTGAGTGACTGACTGAGTGACTGACTGAGTGACTGACTGAGTGACTGACTGAGTGACTGACTGAGTGACTGAGTGACTGACTGAGAGACTGACTGAGAGACTGAGTGACTGAGAGACTGAGTGACTGACTGACTGAGTGACTGAGTGACTGAGTGACTGAGTGACTGAGTGACTGAGTGACTGACTGAGTGACTGACTGAGTGAGTGACTGAGTGAGTGACTGAGTGAGTGACTGAGTGAGTGACTGAGTGAGTGACTGAGTGACTGAGTGAGTGACTGAGTGAGTGACTGAGTGACTGACTGAGTGACTGACTGAGAGACTGAGTGACTGAGAGAGTGACTGAGTGAGTGACTGAGTGAGTGACTGAGTGACTGAGTGACTGAGTGAGTGAGTGACTGAGTGACTGAGTGACTGAGTGACTGAGTGACTGACTGAGTGATTGACTGAGTGATTGACTGAGTGACTGACTGAGTGACTGACTGAGAGACTGAGTGACTGACTGAGAGACTGAGTGACAGAGACTGAGTGACTGACTGACTGAGAGACTGAGTGACTGACTGAGTGACTGAGTGACTGACTGAGTGACTGACTGAGAGACTGAGAGACTGAGAGACTGACTGAGAGACTGAGTGACTGACTGAGAGACTGAGTGACTGACTGAGAGACTGAGTGACTGACTGAGAGACTGACTGAGTGACTGAGTGACTGAGTGACTGAGTGACTGAGTGACTGACTGACTGAGTGACTGAGTGACTGACTGACTGACTGAGTGACTGACTGAGTGACTGACTGAGAGACTGACTGAGAGACTGACTGAGAGACTGACTGAGAGACTGACTGAGAGACTGACTGAGAGACTGACTGAGAGACTGACTGAGAGACTGACTGAGAGACTGAGTGACTGACTGAGTGACTGACTGAGAGACTGAGTGACTGACTGAGTGACTGACTGAGAGACTGAGTGACTGACTGAGAGACTGAGTGACTGACTGAGAGACTGACTGAGTGACTGAGTGACTGAGTGACTGAGTGACTGAGTGACTGAGTGACTGAGTGACTGACTGACTGACTGACTGACTGAGTGAGTGACTGAGTGAGTGACTGACTGAGTGACTGACTGAGAGACTGACTGAGTGACTGACTGAGAGACTGACTGAGAGACTGACTGAGAGACTGACTGAGAGACTGACTGAGAGACTGACTGAGAGACTGAGACTGAGTGACTGACTGAGAGACTGAGTGACTGACTGAGTGACTGACTGAGAGACTGAGTGACTGACTGAGTGACTGACTGAGAGACTGAGTGACTGACTGAGTGACTGAGTGACTGACTGAGTGACTGAGTGACTGACTGAGTGACTGAGTGACTGACTGAGTGACTGAGTGACTGACTGAGTGAGTGACTGACTGACTGACTGAGTGACTGACTGAGTGACTGACTGAGAGACTGACTGAGTGACTGACTGAGAGACTGACTGAGAGACTGACTGAGAGACTGACTGAGAGACTGACTGAGAGACTGACTGAGAGACTGACTGAGAGACTGAGACTGAGTGACTGACTGAGAGACTGAGTGACTGACTGAGTGACTGACTGAGTGACTGACTGAGAGACTGAGTGACTGACTGAGAGACTGACTGAGAGACTGACTGAGTGACTGACTGAGTGACTGACTGAGAGACTGACTGAGTGACTGACTGAGAGACTGACTGAGTGACTGACTGAGAGACTGACTGAGAGACTGAGTGACTGAGTGACTGACTGAGAGACTGACTGAGTGACTGACTGAGTGACTGACTGAGTGACTGACTGAGTGACTGACTGAGTGACTGACTGAGTGACTGACTGAGTGACTGACTGAGTGACTGACTGAGTGACTGACTGAGTGACTGAGTGACTGACTGAGAGACTGACTGAGAGACTGAGTGACTGAGAGACTGAGTGACTGACTGACTGAGTGACTGAGTGACTGAGTGACTGAGTGACTGAGTGACTGAGTGACTGAGTGACTGACTGAGTGACTGACTGAGTGACTGACTGAGAGACTGAGTGACTGAGTGACTGAGTGAGTGACTGAGTGAGTGACTGAGTGAGTGACTGAGTGACTGAGTGACTGAGTGACTGAGTGACTGAGTGACTGACTGAGTGACTGAGTGACTGAGTGACTGACTGAGTGACTGACTGAGTGACTGACTGAGTGACTGACTGAGTGATTGACTGAGTGATTGAATGAGTGATTGAATGAGTGACTGACTGAGTGACTGACTGAGAGACTGAGTGACTGACTGAGAGACTGAGTGACAGAGACTGAGTGAGTGACTGACTGACTGAGAGACTGAGTGACTGACTGAGTGACTGACTGAGTGACTGACTGAGAGACTGAGTGACTGACTGAGTGACTGAGTGACTGACTGAGTGACTGAGTGACTGACTGAGTGACTGAGTGAGTGACTGACTGAGAGACTGACTGAGTGACTGACTGAGTGACTGACTGAGAGACTGACTGAGTGACTGACTGAGTGACTGACTGAGAGACTGAGTGACTGACTGAGTGACCGAGTGACTGACCGAGTGACTGACTGAGTGACTGAGTGACTGACTGAGAGACTGAGTGACTGACTGAGAGACTGAGTGAATGAGAGACTGAGAGACTGAGAGAGTGACTGAGTGACTGAGTGACTGAGTGACTGAGAGACTGAGAGACTGAGAGACTGAGAGACTGAGTGACTGACTGAGAGACTGCCTGAGTGACTGAGTGACTGAGTGACTGAGTGACTGAGAGACTGAGAGACTGAGAGACTGAGAGACTGAGTGACTGACTGAGAGACTGCCTGAGTGACTGAGTGACTGAGTGACTGAGTGACTGAGTGACTGAGTGACTGAGTGACTGAGTGACTGAGTGACTGAGTGACTGAGTGACTGACTGAGTGACTGACTGAGAGACTGAGTGACTGACTGAGAGACTGACTGAGTGACTGACTGAGTGACTGACTGAGAGACTGACTGAGTGACTGACTGAGTGACTGACTGAGAGACTGACTGAGTGACTGACTGAGAGACTGAGTGACTGACTGAGTGACTGAGTGACTGACTGAGAGACTGACTGAGTGACTGACTGAGTGACTGACTGAGTGACTGACTGAGTGACTGACTGAGTGACTGACTGAGAGACTGACTGAGAGACTGAGTGACTGAGAGACTGAGTGACTGACTGAGTGACTGACTGAGTGACTGAGTGACTGAGTGACTGAGTGACTGACTGAGTGACTGACTGAGAGACTGAGTGACTGAGTGACTGAGTGAGTGACTGAGTGAGTGACTGAGTGACTGAGTGACTGAGTGACTGAGTGACTGACTGAGTGACTGACTGAGTGACTGACTGAGTGACTGACTGAGTGACTGACTGAGTGACTGACTGAGTGACTGACTGAGTGACTGACTGAGTGATTGACTGAGTGATTGAATGAGTGATTGAATGAGTGACTGACTGAGTGACTGACTGAGAGACTGAGTGACTGACTGAGAGACTGAGTGACAGAGACTGAGTGAGTGACTGACTGACTGAGAGACTGAGTGACTGACTGAGTGACTGACTGAGTGACTGACTGAGAGACTGAGTGACTGAGTGACTGACTGAGTGACTGACTGAGTGACTGACTGAGTGACTGACTGAGTGACTGACTGAGTGACTGACTGAGTGACTGACTGAGTGACCGAGTGACTGACTGAGAGACCGAGTGACTGACTGAGAGACCGAGTGACTGACTGAGAGACTGAGTGACTGAGTGACAGACAGAGACTGAGTGACTGACTGAGAGACTGAGTGACTGACTGAGAGACTGGCTGAGAGACTGAGTGACTGATTGAGAGACTGAGTGACTGACTGAGAGACTGACTGAGAGACTGAGTGACTGACTGAGAGACTGAGTGACAGAGACTGAGTGACTGACTGACTGAGAGACTGAGTGACTGACTGAGTGACTGAGTGACTGACTGAGTGACTGACTGAGAGACTGAGAGACTGAGAGACTGACTGAGAGACTGAGTGACTGACTGAGAGACTGAGTGACTGACTGAGAGACTGAGTGACTGACTGAGAGACTGACTGAGTGACTGAGTGACTGAGTGACTGAGTGACTGAGTGACTGACTGACTGAGTGACTGAGTGACTGACTGACTGACTGAGTGACTGACTGAGTGACTGACTGAGAGACTGACTGAGAGACTGACTGAGAGACTGACTGAGAGACTGACTGAGAGACTGACTGAGAGACTGACTGAGAGACTGACTGAGAGACTGACTGAGAGACTGAGTGACTGACTGAGTGACTGACTGAGAGACTGAGTGACTGACTGAGTGACTGACTGAGAGACTGAGTGACTGACTGAGAGACTGAGTGACTGACTGAGAGACTGACTGAGTGACTGAGTGACTGAGTGACTGAGTGACTGAGTGACTGAGTGACTGAGTGACTGACTGACTGACTGACTGACTGAGTGAGTGACTGAGTGAGTGACTGACTGAGTGACTGACTGAGAGACTGACTGAGTGACTGACTGAGAGACTGACTGAGAGACTGACTGAGAGACTGACTGAGAGACTGACTGAGAGACTGACTGAGAGACTGAGACTGAGTGACTGACTGAGAGACTGAGTGACTGACTGAGTGACTGACTGAGAGACTGAGTGACTGACTGAGTGACTGACTGAGAGACTGAGTGACTGACTGAGTGACTGAGTGACTGACTGAGTGACTGAGTGACTGACTGAGTGACTGAGTGACTGACTGAGTGACTGAGTGACTGACTGAGTGAGTGACTGACTGACTGACTGAGTGACTGACTGAGTGACTGACTGAGAGACTGACTGAGTGACTGACTGAGAGACTGACTGAGAGACTGACTGAGAGACTGACTGAGAGACTGACTGAGAGACTGACTGAGAGACTGACTGAGAGACTGAGACTGAGTGACTGACTGAGAGACTGAGTGACTGACTGAGTGACTGACTGAGTGACTGACTGAGAGACTGAGTGACTGACTGAGAGACTGACTGAGAGACTGACTGAGTGACTGACTGAGTGACTGACTGAGAGACTGACTGAGTGACTGACTGAGAGACTGACTGAGTGACTGACTGAGAGACTGACTGAGAGACTGAGTGACTGAGTGACTGACTGAGAGACTGACTGAGTGACTGACTGAGTGACTGACTGAGTGACTGACTGAGTGACTGACTGAGTGACTGACTGAGTGACTGACTGAGTGACTGACTGAGTGACTGACTGAGTGACTGACTGAGTGACTGAGTGACTGACTGAGAGACTGACTGAGAGACTGAGTGACTGAGAGACTGAGTGACTGACTGACTGAGTGACTGAGTGACTGAGTGACTGAGTGACTGAGTGACTGAGTGACTGACTGAGTGACTGACTGAGTGACTGACTGAGAGACTGAGTGACTGAGTGACTGAGTGAGTGACTGAGTGAGTGACTGAGTGAGTGACTGAGTGACTGAGTGACTGAGTGACTGAGTGACTGAGTGACTGACTGAGTGACTGAGTGACTGAGTGACTGACTGAGTGACTGACTGAGTGACTGACTGAGTGACTGACTGAGTGATTGACTGAGTGATTGAATGAGTGATTGAATGAGTGACTGACTGAGTGACTGACTGAGAGACTGAGTGACTGACTGAGAGACTGAGTGACAGAGACTGAGTGAGTGACTGACTGACTGAGAGACTGAGTGACTGACTGAGTGACTGACTGAGTGACTGACTGAGAGACTGAGTGACTGACTGAGTGACTGAGTGACTGACTGAGTGACTGAGTGACTGACTGAGTGACTGAGTGAGTGACTGACTGAGAGACTGACTGAGTGACTGACTGAGTGACTGACTGAGAGACTGACTGAGTGACTGACTGAGTGACTGACTGAGAGACTGAGTGACTGACTGAGTGACCGAGTGACTGACCGAGTGACTGACTGAGTGACTGAGTGACTGACTGAGAGACTGAGTGACTGACTGAGAGACTGAGTGACTGAGAGACTGAGAGACTGAGAGAGTGACTGAGTGACTGAGTGACTGAGTGACTGAGAGACTGAGAGACTGAGAGACTGAGAGACTGAGTGACTGACTGAGAGACTGCCTGAGTGACTGAGTGACTGAGTGACTGAGTGACTGAGAGACTGAGAGACTGAGAGACTGAGAGACTGAGTGACTGACTGAGAGACTGCCTGAGTGACTGAGTGACTGAGTGACTGAGTGACTGAGTGACTGAGTGACTGAGTGACTGAGTGACTGAGTGACTGAGTGACTGACTGAGTGACTGACTGAGAGACTGAGTGACTGACTGAGAGACTGACTGAGTGACTGACTGAGTGACTGACTGAGAGACTGACTGAGTGACTGACTGAGTGACTGACTGAGAGACTGACTGAGTGACTGACTGAGAGACTGAGTGACTGACTGAGTGACTGAGTGACTGACTGAGAGACTGACTGAGTGACTGACTGAGTGACTGACTGAGTGACTGACTGAGTGACTGACTGAGTGACTGACTGAGAGACTGACTGAGAGACTGAGTGACTGAGAGACTGAGTGACTGACTGAGTGACTGACTGAGTGACTGAGTGACTGAGTGACTGAGTGACTGACTGAGTGACTGACTGAGAGACTGAGTGACTGAGTGACTGAGTGAGTGACTGAGTGAGTGACTGAGTGACTGAGTGACTGAGTGACTGACTGAGTGACTGACTGAGTGACTGACTGAGTGACTGACTGAGTGACTGACTGAGTGACTGACTGAGTGACTGACTGAGTGACTGACTGAGTGATTGACTGAGTGATTGAATGAGTGATTGAATGAGTGACTGACTGAGTGACTGACTGAGAGACTGAGTGACTGACTGAGAGACTGAGTGACAGAGACTGAGTGAGTGACTGACTGACTGAGAGACTGAGTGACTGACTGAGTGACTGACTGAGTGACTGACTGAGAGACTGAGTGACTGAGTGACTGACTGAGTGACTGACTGAGTGACTGACTGAGTGACTGACTGAGTGACTGACTGAGTGACTGACTGAGTGACTGACTGAGTGACCGAGTGACTGACTGAGAGACCGAGTGACTGACTGAGAGACCGAGTGACTGACTGAGAGACTGAGTGACTGAGTGACAGACAGAGACTGAGTGACTGACTGAGAGACTGAGTGACTGACTGAGAGACTGGCTGAGAGACTGAGTGACTGATTGAGAGACTGAGTGACTGACTGAGAGACTGACTGAGAGACTGACTGAGAGACTGAGTGACTGATTGAGAGACTGAGTGACTGACTGAGAGACTGAGTGACTGACTGAGAGACTGAGTGACAGAGACTGAGAGACTGAGTGACAGAGACTGAGTGACAGAAACTGAGTGACTGACTGAGTGACTGACCGAGTGACTGACTGAGTGACTGACCGAGTGACTGACTGAGAGACTGACTGAGAGACTGAGTGACAGACAGAGACTGAGTGACTGACTGAGAGACTGAGTGACTGACTGAGAGACTGACTGAGAGACTGAGAGACTGACTGAGAGACTGAGTGACTGACTGAGAGACTGAATGACTGACTGAGAGACTGAGTGACTGACTGAGAGACTGAGTGACAGAGACTGAAAGACTGAGTGACTGAGAGACTGAGTGACTGACTGAGAGACTGAGTGACTGACTGAGTAACTGAGTGACTGACTGAGTGACTGACTGAGTGACTGACTGAGTGACTGACTGAGAGACTGAGAGACTGAGAGCCTGAGAGAGTGACTGAGTGAGTGACTGAGTGAGTGACTGAGTGAGTGACTGAGTGAGTGACTGAGTGAGTGACTGAGTGAGTGACTGAGTGACTGAGTGAGTGACTGAGTGAGTGACTGAGTGAGTGACTGAGTGACTGAGTGAGTGACTGAGTGAGTGACTGAGTGAGAGACTGAGTGACTGAGAGAGTGACTGAGTGAGTGACTGAGTGACTGAGTGAGTGACTGAGTGACTGACTGAGTGACTGACTGAGAGACTGACTGAGAGACTGAGTGACTGAGAGAGTGACTGAGTGAGTGACTGAGTGACTGAGTGAGTGACTGAGTGACTGAGTGAGTGACTGAGTGACTGAGTGACTGAGTGACTGAGTGACTGAGTGACTGAGAGACTGAGAGACTGAGTGACTGACTGAGAGACTGAGTGACTGACTGAGAGACTGAGTGACTGACTGAGAGACTGAGTGACTGACTGAGAGACTGAGAGACTGACTGAGTGACTGAGTGACTGAGTGACTGAGTGACTGACTGACTGAGTGACTGACTGACTGACTGAGTGAGTGACTGAGTGAGTGACTGACTGAGAGACTGACTGAGAGACTGACTGAGAGACTGACTGAGAGACTGACTGAGAGACTGACTGAGAGACTGACTGAGAGACTGACTGAGAGACTGACTGAGAGACTGAGACTGAGTGACTGACTGAGAGACTGAGTGACTGACTGAGTGACTGACTGAGAGACTGAGTGACTGACTGAGTGACTGACTGAGTGACTGAGTGACTGACTGAGTGACTGACTGAGAGACTGAGTGACTGACTGAGTGACTGACTGAGAGACTGAGAGACTGAGTGACTGACTGAGAGACTGAGAGACTGAGTGACTGACTGAGAGACTGAGTGACTGACTGAGAGACTGAGTGACTGACTGAGAGACTGAGTGACTGACTGAGAGACTGAGTGACTGACTGAGTGACTGAGTGACTGAGTGACTGAGTGACTGAGTGACTGAGTGACTGAGTGACTGAGTGACTGAGTGACTGACTGACTGAGTGAGTGACTGAGTGACTGAGTGAGTGACTGACTGAGTGACTGACTGAGAGACTGACTGAGTGACTGACTGAGAGACTGACTGAGAGACTGACTGAGAGACTGAGAGACTGACTGAGAGACTGACTGAGAGACTGAGACTGAGTGACTGACTGAGAGACTGAGTGACTGACTGAGTGACTGACTGAGAGACTGAGTGACTGACTGAGTGACTGACTGAGAGACTGAGTGACTGACTGAGTGACTGAGTGACTGACTGAGTGACTGACTGAGTGACTGAGTGACTGAGTGACTGAGTGACTGACTGAGTGAGTGACTGACTGACTGACTGAGTGAGTGACTGACTGAGAGACTGACTGAGAGACTGACTGAGTGACTGACTGAGAGACTGACTGAGAGACTGACTGAGAGACTGACTGAGAGACTGACTGAGAGACTGACTGAGAGACTGACTGAGAGACTGACTGAGAGACTGACTGAGAGACTGACTGAGAGACTGACTGAGAGACTGACTGAGAGACTGAGACTGAGTGACTGAGTGACTGACTGAGTGACTGACTGAGAGACTGAGTGACTGACTGAGTGACTGACTGAGAGACTGAGTGACTGACTGAGTGACTGACTGAGTGACTGACTGAGAGACTGAGTGACTGACTGAGAGACTGACTGAGTGACTGACTGAGAGACTGACTGAGTGACTGACTGAGTGACTGACTGAGTGACTGACTGAGTGACTGACTGAGAGACTGACTGAGTGACTGACTGAGTGACTGAGTGACTGACTGAGAGACTGACTGAGTGACTGACTGAGTGACTGACTGAGTGACTGACTGAGTGACTGACTGAGTGACTGACTGAGTGACTGACTGAGTGACTGACTGAGTGACTGAGTGACTGACTGAGAGACTGACTGAGAGACTGACTGAGAGACTGAGTGACTGAGAGACTGAGTGACTGACTGAGTGACTGACTGAGTGACTGAGTGACTGAGTGACTGACTGAGTGACTGACTGAGTGACTGACTGAGTGACTGACTGAGAGACTGAGTGACTGAGTGACTGAGTGAGTGACTGAGTGACTGAGTGAGTGAGTGACTGAGTGAGTGACTGAGTGAGTGACTGAGTGACTGAGTGACTGAGTGACTGAGTGACTGACTGAGTGACTGAGTGACTGACTGAGTGACTGAGTGACTGACTGAGTGACTGACTGAGTGACTGACTGAGTGATTGACTGAGTGATTGAATGAGTGACTGACTGAGTGACTGACTGAGAGACTGAGTGACTGACTGAGAGACTGAGTGACAGAGACTGAGTGAGTGACTGACTGACTGAGAGACTGAGTGACTGACTGAGTGACTGACTGAGTGAGTGACTGACTGAGAGACTGAGTGACTGACTGAGTGACTGAGTGACTGACTGAGTGACTGAGTGACTGACTGAGTGACTGAGTGAGTGACTGACTGAGAGACTGACTGAGTGACTGACTGAGAGACTGACTGAGTGACTGACTGAGAGACTGACTGAGTGACTGACTGAGTGACTGACTGAGAGACTGAGTGACTGACTGAGTGACTGAGTGACTGAGTGACTGACTGAGTGACTGACTGAGTGACTGACTGAGAGACTGAGTGACTGAGTGAGTGACTGAGTGACTGAGTGACTGAGTGACTGAGTGACTGAGTGACTGAGTGACTGAGTGACTGAGTGACTGAGTGACTGACTGAGTGACTGAGTGACTGACTGAGTGACTGACTGAGTGACTGACTGAGTGACTGACTGAGTGACTGACTGAGTGACTGACTGAGTGACTGACTGAGTGACTGACTGAGTGACTGACTGAGAGACTGAGTGACTGACTGAGTGACTGAGTGACTGAGTGAGTGACTGACTGAGTGACTGAGTGACTGAGTGACTGAGAGACTGAGTGAGTGACTGACTGAGTGACTGAGTGACTGAGTGACTGAGTGACTGAGTGACTGACTGAGTGACTGAGTGAGTGACTGACTGAGAGACTGACTGAGTGACTGACTGAGAGACTGACTGAGTGACTGACTGAGAGACTGACTGAGTGACTGACTGAGTGACTGACTGAGAGACTGAGTGACTGACTGAGTGACTGAGTGACTGAGTGAGTGACTGACTGAGTGACTGAGTGACTGAGTGACTGAGAGACTGAGTGAGTGACTGACTGAGTGACTGAGTGACTGAGTGACTGAGTGACTGAGTGACTGACTGAGTGACTGACTGAGTGACTGACTGAGAGACTGAGTGACTGAGTGACTGAGTGAGTGACTGAGTGAGTGACTGAGTGACTGAGTGACTGAGTGACTGAGTGACTGAGTGACTGAGTGACTGACTGAGTGACTGAGTGACTGACTGAGTGACTGACTGAGTGACTGACTGAGTGACTGACTGAGTGACTGACTGAGTGACTGACTGAGTGACTGACTGAGTGACTGACTGAGTGATTGACTGAGTGATTGAATGAGTGATTGAATGAGTGACTGACTGAGTGACTGACTGAGAGACTGAGTGACTGACTGAGAGACTGAGTGACAGAGACTGAGTGAGTGACTGACTGACTGAGAGACTGAGTGACTGACTGAGTGACTGACTGAGAGACTGAGTGACTGACTGAGTGACTGAGTGACTGACTGAGAGACTGAGTGACTGACTGAGAGACTGAGTGACTGAGAGACTGAGAGACTGAGAGACTGAGAAACTGACTGAGAGACTGCCTGAGTGACTGAGTGACTGACTGAGTGACTGACTGAGTGACTGACTGAGTGACTGACTGAGTGACTGACTGAGTGACTGACTGAGTGACTGAGTGACTGACTGAGAGACTGACTGAGAGACTGAGTGACTGAGAGACTGAGTGAGTGACTGACTGAGTGACTGAGTGACTGAGTGACTGAGTGACTGAGTGACTGACTGAGTGACTGACTGAGTGACTGACTGAGAGACTGAGTGACTGAGTGACTGAGTGAGTGACTGAGTGACTGAGTGAGTGACTGAGTGACTGAGTGACTGAGTGACTGAGTGACTGAGTGACTGACTGAGTGACTGAGTGACTGACTGAGTGACTGACTGAGTGACTGACTGAGTGACTGACTGAGTGACTGACTGAGTGACTGACTGAGTGACTGACTGAGTGATTGACTGAGTGATTGAATGAGTGATTGAATGAGTGACTGACTGAGTGACTGACTGAGTGACTGACTGAGAGACTGAGTGACTGACTGAGAGACTGAGTGACAGAGACTGAGTGAGTGACTGACTGACTGAGAGACTGAGTGACTGACTGAGTGACTGACTGAGTGACTGACTGAGAGACTGAGTGACTGACTGAGTGACTGAGTGACTGACTGAGTGACTGACTGAGTGACTGAGTGAGTGACTGACTGAGAGACTGACTGAGTGACTGACTGAGTGACTGACTGAGAGACTGACTGAGTGACTGACTGAGTGACTGACTGAGTGACTGACCGAGTGACTGACTGAGTGACTGAGTGACTGACTGAGAGACTGAGTGACTGACTGAGAGACTGAGTGACTGAGAGACTGAGAGACTGAGAGACTGACTGAGTGACTGAGTGACTGAGTGACTGAGAGACTGAGAGACTGAGAGACTGAGTGACTGAGAGACTGACTGAGAGACTGCCTGAGTGACTGAGTGACTGAGTGACTGAGTGACTGAGTGACTGAGTGACTGACTGAGTGACTGACTGAGAGACTGAGTGACTGAGTGACTGAGTGAGTGACTGAGTGAGTGACTGAGTGAGTGACTGAGTGACTGAGTGAGTGACTGAGTGAGTGACTGAGTGACTGAGTGACTGAGTGACTGAGTGACTGAGTGACTGAGTGACTGAGTGACTGACTGACTGAGTGACTGAGTGACTGAGTGACTGACTGAGTGACTGACTGAGTGACTGAGTGATTGACTGAGTGATTGAATGAGTGACTGACTGAGTGACTGACTGAGAGACTGAGTGACTGACTGAGAGACTGAGTGACAGAGACTGAGTGAGTGACTAACTGACTGAGAGACTGAGTGACTGACTGAGTGACTGACTGAGTGACTGACTGAGAGACTGAGTGACTGACTGAGTGACTGAGTGACTGACTGAGTGACTGAGTGACTGAGTGAGTGAGTGAGTGACTGACTGAGAGACTGAGTGACTGAGTGAGTGACTGACTGAGAGACTGAGTGACTGAGAGAGTGACTGAGTGAGTGACTGACTGAGTGACTGAGTGACTGAGTGACTGAGTGACTGACTGACTGACTGAGTGACTGAGTGACTGACTGACTGAGTGACTGACTGAGTGACTGACTGAGTGACTGACTGAGAGACTGAGAGACTGAGTGACAGACTGAGTGACTGACTCTGACTGAGTGACTGACTGAGTGACTGACTGAGTGACTGACTGAGTGACTGACTGAGTGACTGACTGAGAGACTGAGAGACTGAAAGACTGAGTGAGAGACTGAGTGACTGACTGAGAGACTGAGAGACTGAGTGACTGACTGAGAGACTGAGTGACTGACTGAGAGACTGAGTGACTGACTGAGAGACTGAGAGACTGACTGAGTGACTGACAGAGACTGACTGAGTGACTGAGTGACTGAGTGAGTGACTGACTGAGTGACTGACTGAGAGACTGACTGAGTGACTGACTGAGTGACTGACTGAGTGACTGACTGAGTGACTGACTGAGAGACTGAGTGACTGAGTGACTGAGTGACTGAGTGACTGAGTGACTGAGTGACTGACTGACTGAGAGACTGAGTGACTGACTGAGAGACTGACTGAGTGACTGAGTGACTGAGAGACTGAGTGACTGAGTGACTGAGAGACTGAGTGACTGAGAGACTGAGAGACTGAGAGACTGAGTGACTGACTGAGAGACTGACTGAGTGACTGACTGAGTGACTGACTGAGAGACTGAGTGACTGACTGAGAGACTGAGAGACTGACTGAGAGACTGAGTGACTGACTGAGAGACTGAGTGACTGACTGAGAGACTGACTGAAAGACTGAGTGACTGACTGAGTGACTGAGTGACTGACTAAGAGACTGACTGAGTGACTGACTGAGTGACTGACTGAGTGACTGACTGAGTGACTGACTGAGTGACTGACTAAGAGACTGACTGAGTGACTGACTGAGTGACTGACTGAGTGACTGACTGAGTGACTGACTGAGTGACTGACTGAGTGACTGAGAGACTGAGTGACTGACTGAGTGACTGAGTGACTGAGTGACTGACTGAGAGACTGAGTGACAGAGACTGACTGAGTGACTGACTGCGTGACTGACTGAGAGACTGAGTGACTGACTGAGAGACTGAGTGACAGAGACTGACTGAGTGACTGACTGAGTGACTGAGTGACTGACTGAGAGACTGAGTGACTGACTGAGAGACTGAGTGACAGAGACTGAGTGAGTGACTGACTGAAAGACTGACTGACTGAGTGACTGACTGAGTGACTGAGTGACTGACTGAAAGACTGAGTGAAAGACTGAGTGAAAGACTGAGTGAAAGACTGACTGACTGAGTTACTGAGTGACTGACTGAGTGACTGACTGAGAGACTGAGTGACTGACTGAGTGACTGACTGAGTGACTGAGTGACTGACTGAGTGACTGACTGAGAGACTGAGTGACTGACTGAGTGACTGACTGAGTGACTGACTGAGTGACTGAGTGACTGTCTGAGTGACTGACTGAGTGACTGAGTGACTGACTGCATGACTGACTGAGAGACTGAGTGACTGACTGAGTGACTGACTGAGTGACTGAGTGACTGACTGAGTGACTGAGAGACTGAGTGAGTGACTGACAGAGACTGAGTGACTGACAGAGACTGAGTGACTGACAGAGACTGAGTGACTGACAGAGACTGAGTGACTGACAGAGACTGAGTGACTGACAGAGACTGAGTGACTGACAGAGACTGAGTGACTGACAGAGACTGAGTGACTGACTGAGTGACTGAGAGACTGAGAGACTGACTGAGAGACTGAGTGACTGACTGAGAGACTGACTGAGAGACTGAGTGACTGACTGAGTGACTGACTGAGAGACTGACTGAGAGACTGACTGAGAGACTGACTGAGAGACTGACTGAGAGACTGACTGAGTGACTGACTGAGTGACTGACTGAGTGACTGAGTGACTGACTGAGTGACTGACTGAGTGACTGACTGAGTGACTGACTGAGTGACTGACTGAGTGACTGACTGAGTGACTGACTGACTGACAGAGAGACTGAGTGACTGACCTCCTACTGTCCTCCTTGCTGCCTGATTATACCCCTCCAATACACCCCAACATCCTGTGGGCCTCCTGCCATGATTTACCTATTCATATACAACCCACCATCCTGCTGTCCTCCAAACTGCCTTGTTATACAGTACTCCATCATTTAAACCCCAACATCCCATTTTTAACTTTGTAATAATGCCCAGTTTTCAGGCAATATCATCCCTTTTATAATCACCCTGTGCGATAAATGGTTTACCTGCATCTTGAACTTCAAGTATCTTAAAACAGTTTCAAATCGAACCAGCCTCGAAATCGGACAGCTGGAGAGAAAAGACAATTTGTTTTTTTTTACCAATTTTTTAAATAAAACATATAAAACTGAGAGACTGAGTGACTGAGAGACTGAGAGACTGACTGAGAGACTGAGTGACTGACTGAGAGACTGAGAGACTGACTGAGAGACTGAGAGACTGACTGAGAGACTGAGAGACTGACTGAGAGACTGAGAGACTGACTGAGAGACTGAGTGACTGACAGAGACTGAGTGACTGACTGAGAGACTGAGTGACTGACTGAGAGACTGAGTGACTGACTGAGAGACTGAGTGACTGACTGAGTGACTGACTGAGAGACTGAGTGAGAGACTGAGTGAGAGACTGAGAGACTGAGTGAGAGACTGAGAGACTGAGTGACAGAGACTGAGTGACTGACTGAGTGACTGACTGAGTGACTGACTGAGTGACTGACTGAGTGACTGACTGAGTGACTGACTGAGTGACTGACTGAGTGACTGACTGAGTGACTGAGAGACTGAGAGACTGAGAGACTGAGAGACTGAGAGACTGAGAGACTGAGAGAGAGACTGAGAGACTGAGAAACTGAGAGACTGAGAGACTGACTTAGAGACTGATTGAGTGACTGAGTGAGTGACTGACTGACTGACTGAGTGACTGACTGAGAGACTGACTGAGAGACTGACTGAGAGACTGACTGAGAGACTGACTGAGAGACTGACTGAGTGACTGACTGAGTGACTGAGTGACTGACTGAGACTGAGTGACTGACTGAGAGACTGAGTGACTGACTGAGAGACTGACTGAGAGACTGAGTGACTGATTGAGAGACTGAGTGACTGACTGAGAGACTGAGTGACTGACTGAGAGACTGAGAGACTGACTTAGAGACTGATTGAGTGACTGAGTGAGTGACTGACTGAGTGACTGACTGAGTGACTGAGTGACTGACTGAGACTGAGTGACTGACTGAGAGACTGAGTGACTGACTGAGTGACTGACTGACTGACTGAGAGACTCAGTGACTGACTGAGTGACTGAGTGACTGACCGAGTGACTGACTGAGAGACTGAGTGACTGACTGAGTGACTGAGTGACTGACTGAGTGACTGACTGAGAGACTGAGTGACTGACTGAGTGACTGACTGAGTGACTGACTGAGTGACTGACTGAGAGACTGACTGACTGAGTGACTGACAGAGACTGAGTGACTGACTGAGTGACTGAGAGACTGAGTGACTGACTGAGAGACAGTGACTGAGAGACTGAGAGACTGACTGAGTGACTGACTGAGTGACTGACTGAGAGACTGACTGAGAGACTGACTGAGAGACTGAGAGACTGAGTGACTGACAGAGACTGAGTGACTGACAGAGACTGAGTGACTGACAGAGACTGAGTGACTGACAGAGACTGAGTGACTGACAGAGACTGAGTGACTGACAGAGACTGAGTGACTGACAGAGACTGAGTGACTGACAGAGACTGAGTGACTGACAGAGACTGAGTGACTGACAGAGACTGAGTGACTGACAGAGACTGAGTGACTGACAGAGACTGAGTGACTGACTGAGAGACTGAGTGACAGAGACTGAGTAACTGACTGAGAGACTGAGTGACTGACTGAGAGACTGACTGAGAGACTGAGTTACTGACAGAGACTGAGAGACTGAGTGACTGAGTGACTGAGTGACTGAGAGACTGAGAGACTGAGAGACTGAGAGACTGAGTGACTGAGAGACTGAGAGACTGAGAGACTGAGAGACTACCTGAGAGACTGACTGAGAGACTGACTGAGAGACTGACTGAGAGACTGACTGAGAGACTGACTGAGAGACTGACTGAGAGACTGAGTGACTGACAGAGACTGAGTGACTGACAGAGACTGAGTGACTGACAGAGACTGAGTGACTGACAGAGACTGAGTGACTGACAGAGACTGAGTGACTGACAGAGACTGAGTGACTGAGTGACTGACAGAGACTGAGTGACTGACAGAGACTGAGTGACTGACAGAGACTGAGTGACTGACTGAGAGACAGTGACTGACTGAGTGACTGAGAGACTGAGTGACTGACTGAGAGACAGTGACTGAGAGACTGAGAGACTGACTGAGTGACTGACTGAGTGACTGACTGAGAGACAGTGACTGACTGAGTGACTGAGAGACTGAGTGACTGACTGAGAGACAGTGACTAAGAGACTGAGAGACTGACTGAGTGACTGACTGAGTGACTGACTGAGAGACTGACTGAGAGACTGACTGAGAGACTGAGAGACTGAGTGACTGACAGAGACTGAGTGACTGACTGACAGACAGTGACTGACTGAGTGAATGAGAGACTGAGTAACTGACTGAGAGACAGTTACTGAGTGACTGAGAGACTGACTGAGTGACTGACCGAGAGACTGAGTGACTGACTGAGTGACTGACTGAGTGACTGACTGAGAGACTGACTGAGAGACTAACTGAGTGACTGAGAGACTGAGTGACTGACTGAGTGACTGAGAGACTGAGTGACTGACAGAGACTGAGTGACTGACAGAGACTGAGTGACTGACAGAGACTGAGTGACTGACAGAGACTGAGTGACTGACAGAGACTGAGTGACTGACAGAGACTGAGTGACTGACAGAGACTGAGTGACTGACAGAGACTGAGTGACTGACAGAGACTGAGTGACTGACAGAGACTGAGTGACTGACAGAGACTGAGTGACTGACTGAGAGACAGTGACTGACTGAGTGACTGAGAGACTGAGTGACTGACTGAGAGACAGTGACTGACTGAGTGACTGAGAGACTGAGTAACTGACTGAGAGACAGTGACTGAGTGACTGAGAGACTGACTGAGTGACTGACTGAGTGACTGACTGAGAGACTGACTGAGAGACTAACTGAGTGACTGAGAGACTGAGTGACTGACTGAGTGACTGAGTGACTGAGAGACTGAGTGACTGACAGAGACTGAGTGACTGACAGAGACTGAGTGACTGACAGAGACTGAGTGACTGACAGAGACTGAGTGACTGACAGAGACTGAGTGACTGACAGAGACTGAGTGACTGACAGAGACTGAGTGACTGACTGAGAGACAGTGACTGACTGAGTGACTGAGAGACTGAGTGACTGACTGAGAGACAGTGACTGAGTGACTGAGAGACTGACTGAGTGACTGACCGAGAGACTGAGTGACTGACTGAGTGACTGACTGAGTGACTGACTGAGTGACTGACTGAGTGACTGACTGAGTGACTGACTGAGTGACTGACTGAGAGACTGACTGAGAGACTGACTGAGTGACTGAGAGACTGAGTGACTGACTGAGTGACTGACAGAGACTGAGTGACTGACAGAGACTGAGTGACTGACAGAGACTGAGTGACTGACAGAGACTGAGTGACTGACAGAGACTGAGTGACTGACAGAGACTGAGTGACTGACTGAGAGACAGTGACTGACTGAGTGACTGAGAGACTGAGTGACTGACTGAGAGACAGTGACTGAGTGACTGAGAGACTGACTGAGTGACTGACCGAGAGACTGAGTGACTGACTGAGTGACTGACTGAGTGACTGACTGAGTGACTGACTGAGTGACTGACTGAGTGACTGACTGAGTGACTGACTGAGAGACTGACTGAGAGACTGACTGAGTGACTGAGAGACTGAGTGACTGACTGAGTGACTGACAGAGACTGAGTGACTGACAGAGACTGAGTGACTGACAGAGACTGAGTGACTGACAGAGACTGAGTGACTGACAGAGACTGAGTGACTGACTGAGAGACAGTGACTGACTGAGTGACTGAGAGACTGAGTGACTGAGTGACTGACTGAGAGACTGAGAGACTGAGAGACTGACTGAGAGACTGACTGAGAGACTGACTGAGAGACTGACTGAGAGACTGACTGAGAGACTGACTGAGTGACTGACTGACTGAGTGACTGACAGAGACTGAGTGACTGACAGAGACTGAGTGACTGACAGAGACTGAGTGACTGACTGAGTGACTGACTGAGAGACAGTGACTGACTGAGTGACTGAGTGACTGACAGAGACTGAGTGACTGACAGAGACTGAGTGACTGACAGAGACTGAGTGACTGACAGAGACTGAGTGACTGACAGAGACTGAGTGACTGACAGAGACTGAGTGACTGACAGAGACTGAGTGACTGACAGAGACTGAGTGACTGACAGAGACTGAGTGACTGACAGAGACTGAGTGACTGACAGAGACTGAGTGACTGACTGAGAGACAGTGACTGACTGAGTGACTGAGTGACTGACTGAGTGACTGACAGAGACTGAGTGACTGACAGAGACTGAGTGACTGACTGAGAGACAGTGACTGACTGAGTGACTGAGTGACTGACTGAGTGACTGACAGAGACTGAGTGACTGACTGAGTGACTGACTGAGTGTCTGAGAGACTGAGTGACTGACTGAGAGACAGTGACTGAGAGACTGAGAGACTGAGTGACTGACTGAGTGACTGAGAGACTGAGTGACTGACTGAGAGACTGACTGAGAGACTGACTGAGAGACTGACTGAGAGACTGACTGAGAGACTGAAAGACTGAGTGACTGACAGAGACTGAGTGACTGACTGAGAGACAGTGACTGACTGAGTGACTGAGAGACTGAGTGACTGACTGAGAGACAGTGACTGAGAGACTGAGTGACTGACTGAGTGACTGAGAGACTGAGTGACTGACTGAGTGACTGACTGAGAGACAGTGACTGACTGAGTGACTGACTGAGAGACAGTGACTGACTGAGTGACTGAGTGACTGACTGAGAGACTGACTGAGTGACTGAGAGACTGAGTGACTGACTGAGAGACTGAGTGACTGACTGAGAGACTGAGTGACTGACTGAGAGACTGAGTGACTGAGAGACTGAGTGACTGACAGAGACTGAGTGACTGACAGAGACTGAGTGACTGACAGAGACTGAGTGACTGACAGAGACTGAGTGACTGACAGAGACTGAGTGACTGACAGAGACTGAGTGACTGACAGAGACTGAGTGACTGACAGAGACTGAGTGACTGACAGAGACTGAGTGACTGACAGAGACTGAGTGACTGACAGAGACTGAGTGACTGACAGAGACTGAGTGACTGACTGAGTGACTGACAGAGACTGAGTGACTGACTGAGAGACTGACTGAGAGACTGACTGAGAGACTGACTGAGAGACTGACTGAGAGACTGATTGAGAGACTGAGAGACTGAGTGACTGACAGAGACTGAGTGACTGACTGAGAGACAGTGACTGACTGAGTGACTGAGAGACTGAGTGACTGACTGAGAGACAGTGACTGAGAGACTGAGTGACTGACTGAGTGACTGAGAGACTGAGTGACTGACTGAGTGACTGACTGAGAGACAGTGACTGACTGAGTGACTGACTGAGAGACAGTGACTGACTGAGTGACTGAGTGACTGACTGAGAGACTGACTGAGTGACTGAGAGACTGAGTGACTGACTGAGAGACTGAGTGACTGACTGAGAGACTGAGTGACTGACAGAGACTGAGTGACTGACAGAGACTGAGTGACTGACAGAGACTGAGTGACTGACAGAGACTGAGTGACTGACAGAGACTGAGTGACTGACAGAGACTGAGTGACTGACAGAGACTGAGTGACTGACAGAGACTGAGTGACTGACAGAGACTGAGTGACTGACTGAGTGACTGACAGAGACTGAGTGACTGACTGAGAGACAGTGACTGACTGAGTGACTGAGTGACTGACAGAGACTGAGTGACTGACAGAGACTGAGTGACTGACAGAGACTGAGTGACTGACAGAGACTGAGTGACTGACAGAGACTGAGTGACTGACAGAGACTGAGTGACTGACAGAGACTGAGTGACTGACAGAGACTGAGTGACTGACAGAGACTGAGTGACTGATAGAGACTGAGTGACTGATAGAGACTGAGTGACTGACAGAGACTGAGTGACTGACAGAGACTGAGTGACTGACAGAGACTGAGTGACTGACAGAGACTGAGTGACTGACAGAGACTGAGTGACTGACAGAGACTGAGTGACTGACAGAGACTGAGTGACTGACTGAGAGACAGTGACTGACTGAGTGACTGAGTGACTGACTGAGTGACTGACAGAGACTGAGTGACTGACAGAGACTGAGTGACTGACTGAGAGACAGTGACTGACTGAGTGACTGAGAGACTGAGTGACTGACTGAGAGACAGTGACTGACTGAGTGACTGAGTGACTGAGAGACTGAGTGACTGAGTGAGAGACTGAGTGACTGACAGAGACTGAGAGACTGAGTGACTGAGAGACTGACTGAGTGACTGGCTGAGAGACTGAGTGACTGACAGAGACTGAGTGACTGACTGAGAGACTGAGTGAGTGACTGAGTGAGTGACTGACTGAGTGACTGACTGAGTGACTGAGTGACTGAGTGACTGACTGACTGACTGAGTGACTGACTGAGAGACTGACTGAGAGACTGACTGAGAGACTGAGTGACTGACTGAGTGACTGACTGAGAGACTGACTGAGAGACTGACTGAGAGACTGACTGAGAGACTGACTGAGTGACTGAGTGACTGACTGAGACTGAGTGACTGACTGAGAGACTGAGTGACTGACTGAGTGACTGACTGAGAGACTGAGTGAGAGACAGAGTGACTGATTGAGAGACTGAGTGACTGACTGAGAGACTGAGTGACTGACTGAGAGACTGAGTGACTGACTGAGTGACTGACTGAGTGACTGACTGAGTGACTGACTGAGTGACTGACTGAGTGACTGACTGAGTGACTGACTGAGTGACTGACTGAGTGACTGACTGAGTGACTGACTGAGTGACTGAGAGACTGAGAGACTGAGTGACTGAGAGACTGACTTAGAGACTGAGTGAGTGACTGAGTGAGTGACTGAGTGAGTGACTGAGAGACTGACTGAGAGACTGACTGAGAGACTGACTGAGAGACTGACTGAGAGACTGACTGAGAGACTGACTGAGTGACTGACTGAGACTGAGTGACTGACTGAGAGACTGAGTGACAGAGACTGAGAGACTGAGTGACAGAGACTGAGTGACTGACTGAGTGACTGACTGAGACTGAGTGACTGAGAGACTGAGTGACTGAGAGACTGAGTGAGTGACTGAGTGAGTAACTGAGTGACTGAGTGACTGACTGAGAGACCGAGTGACTGACTGAGAGACTGAGTGACTGAGTGAGTGACTGACTGAGTGACTGAGTGAGTGACTGACTGAGTGACTGACTGAGTGACTGACTGAGAGACTGAGTGACTGAGTGAGTGAGTGAGTGACTGAGTGAGTGACTGAGTGAGTGACTGAGTGAGTGACTGAGTGAGTGAGTGACTGAGTGAGTGACTGAGTGAGTGACTGAGTGAGTGACTGAGTGAGTGACTGAGTGAGTGACTGAGTGAGTGACTGAGTGAGTGAGTGACTGAGTGAGTGAGTGAGTGACTGAGTGAGTGACTGAGTGAGTGACTGAGTGAGTGACTGAGTGACTGAGTGAGTGACTGAGTGAGTGACTGAGTGAGTGACTGAGTGACTGAGTGACTGACTGAGTGACTGACTGAGTGACTGAGTGAGTGACTGAGTGACTGACTGAGTGACTGACTGAGTTACTGACTGAGTGACTGACTGAGTGACTGACTGAGTGACTGACTGAGTGACTGACTGAGTGACTGACTGAGTGACTGACTGACTGAGTGACTGACTGAGTGACTGAGTGAGTGAGTGACTGACTGAGTGACTGAGTGAGTGACTGACTGAGTGACTGACTGAGTGACTGAGTGACTGAGTGACTGACTGAGTGACTGACTGAGAGACTGACTGAGAGACTGACTGAGAGACTGACTGAGAGACTGACTGAGAGACTGACTGAGAGACTGAGTGAGAGACTGAGTGACTGACTGAGACTGAGTGACTGACTGAGAGACTGAGTGACAGAGACTGACTGAGTGACTGACTGAGTGACTGACTGAGAGACTGAGTGACTGACGGAGAGACTGAGTGACTGACGGAGAGACTGAGTGACAGAGACTGAGTGAGTGACTGAGAGACTGAGTGACAGACAGAGACTGAGTGACTGACTGAGAGACTGAGTGACTGACTGAGAGACTGAGTGACTGACTGAGAGACTGAATGACTGACTGAGAGACTGAGTGACTGACTGAGAGACTGAGTGACAGAGACTGAAAGACTGACTGAAAGACTGAGTGACTGAGTGACTGACTGAGAGACTGAGTGACTGACTGAGTGACTGACTGAGTGACTGACTGAGTGACTGACTGAGTGACTGACTGAGTGACTGAGTGACTGAGTGACTGAGTGACTGAGTGACTGACTGAGTGACTGACTGAGTGAGTGACTGAGTGAGTGAGTGACTGAGTGACTGACTGAGAGACTGACTGAGAGACTGACTGAGAGACTGACTGAGAGACTGACTGAGAGACTGACTGAGAGACTGAGTGACTGACTGAGACTGAGTGACTGACTGAGAGACTGAGTGACTGACTGACTGACTGAGTGACTGACTGAGAGACTGAGTGACTGACTGAGAGACTGAGTGACTGACTGAGTGACTGACTGAGTGACTGACTGAGTGACTGACTGAGTGACTGACTGAGTGACTGACTGAGTGACTGACTGAGAGACTGACTGAGAGACTGACTGAGAGACTGACTGAGAGACTGACTGAGAGACTGACTGAGAGACTGACTGAGTGACTGACTGAGTGACTGACTGAGTGACTGACTGAGTGACTGACTGAGAGACTGAGTGACTGACTGAGTGACTGACTGAGTGACTGACTGAGAGACTGAGTGACTGAGTGACTGACCGAGTGACTGACTGAGAGACTGAGTGACTGACTGAGTGACTGAGTGACTGACTGAGTGACTGACTGAGTGACTGACTGAGTGACTGACTGAGAGACTGAGTGACTGATTGAGTGACTGACTGAGTGACTGACTGAGAGACTGACTGAGAGACTGACTGAGAGACTGACTGAGTGACTGACTGAGTGACTGACTGAGTGACTGACTGAGAGACTGAGTGACTGACTGAGTGACTGACTGAGTGACTGACTGAGAGACTGAGTGACTGACTGAGTGACTGAGTGACTGACCGAGTGACTGACTGAGAGACTGAGTGACTGACTGAGTGACTGAGTGACTGACTGAGTGACTGACTGAGTGACTGACTGAGAGACTGACTGAGTGACTGACTGAGTGACTGACTGAGAGACTGACTGAGAGACTGACTGAGAGACTGACTGAGTGACTGACTGAGAGACTGACTGAGTGACTGACTGAGTGACTGACTGAGTGACTGACTGAGTGACTGACTGAGTGACTGACTGAGAGACTGAGTGACTGACTGAGTGACTGACTGAGTGACTGACTGAGAGACTGAGTGACTGACTGAGTGACCGAGTGACTGACCGAGTGACTGACTGAGAGACTGAGTGACTGACTGAGTGCCTGACTGAGTGACGGAGTGACTGACTGAGTGACTGAGTGACTGAGTGACTGAGTGACTGAGAGACTGACTGACTGAGAGACTGACTGACTGACTGACTGAGAGACTGAGTGACTGACTGAGAGACTGAGTGACTGACTGAGAGACTGAGTGACTGACTGAGAGACTGAGTGACTGAGAGACTGAGAGACTGACTGAGTGACTGACTGAGTGACTGAGTGACTGACTGAGTGACTGACTGAGAGACTGAGTGACTGACTGAGAGACTGACTGAGTGACTGAGTGACTGAGAGACTGAGTGACTGAGAGACTGACTGAGAGACTGAGTGACTGAGAGACTGAGAGACTGAGTGACTGACTGAGAGACTGAGTGACTGACTGAGAGACTGACTGAGTGACTGACTGAGTGACTGACTGAGAGACTGAGTGACTGACTGAGAGACTGAGTGACTGATTGAGAGACTGAGTGACTGACTGAGAGACTGAGTGACTGACTGAGAGACTGAGTGACTGACTGAGAGACTGACTGAAAGACTGAGTGACTGAGTGACTGAGAGACTGAGTGACTGACTAAGAGACTGACTGAGTGACTGACTGAGTGACTGACTGAGTGACTGACTGAGTGACTGAGAGACTGACTGACTGACTGAGAGACTGAGTGACAGAGACTGACTGAGTGACTGACTGAGAGACTGAGTGACAGAGACTGACTGAGTGACTGAGTGACTGACTGAGAGACTGAGTGACTGACTGAGAGACTGAGTGACAGAGACTGAGTGAGTGACTGACTGAAAGACTGACTGACTGACTGACTGACTGAAAGACTGAGTGAAAGACTGAGTGAAAGACTGACTGACTGAGTGACTGAGTGACTGACTGAGTGACTGACTGAGAGACTGACTGAGAGACTGAGAGACTGAGTGACTGACTGAGTGACTGACTGAGTGACTGACTGAGTGACTGACTGAGTGACTGACTGAGTGACTGAGTGACTGAGTGACTGACTGAGTGACTGACTGAGAGACTGAGTGACTGACTGAGAGACTGAGTGACTGACTGAGAGACTGAGTGACTGACTGAGAGACTGAGAGACTGAGTGACTGACTGAGAGACTGAGTGACTGACTGAGTGACTGACTGACTGAGTAACTGAATGAGTGACTGACTGAGTGACAGAGACTGACTGAGTGACTGACTGAGCACTCAGTCACTCAGTCTCTCAGTCAGTCACTCAGTCACTCAGTCAGTCACTCAGTCACTCAGTCAGTCACTCAGTCACTCAGTCACTCAGTCAGTCACTCAGTCACTCAGTCAGTCAGTCACTCAGTCAGTCACTCAGTCAGTCACTCAGTCAGTCAGTCACTCAGTCAGTCACTCAGTCAGTCACTCAGTCAGTCACTCAGTCAGTCACTCAGTCAGTCACTCAGTCAGTCACTCAGTCAGTCACTCAGTCAGTCACTCAGTCAGTCACTCAGTCAGTCACTCAGTCAGTCACTCAGTCAGTCACTCAGTCAGTCAGTCAGTCTCTCACTCAGTCTCTCACTCAGTCTCTCACTCAGTCTCTCACTCAGTCTCTCACTCAGTCTTTCAGTCACTACTGAGTGACTGAGAGACTGAGTGACTGACTGAGAGACTGAGTGACTGACTGAGTGACTGACTGAGTGACTGACTGAGTGACTGAGAGACTGAGTGACAGAGACTGACTGAGTGACTGACTGAGTGACTGAGTGACTGACTGAGAGACTGAGTGACTGACTGAGAGACTGAGTGACAGAGACTGAGTGAGTGACTGACTGAGAGACTGAGTGACTGACTGAGTGACTGACTGAGAGACTGAGTGACTGACTGAGAGACTGAGTGACTGACTGAGAGACTGAGTGACTGACTGAGAGACTGAGTGACTGACTGACTGAGTGACTGACTGAGAGACTGAGAGACTGAGTGACTGACTGAGAGACTGAGTGACTGACTGAGAGACTGAGTGACTGACTGAGAGACTGAGTGACTGACTGGGCGACTGAGTGACTGACTGGGCGACGGACTGGGCGATTGACTGGGCGATTGACTGGGCGACTGACTGGGCGACTGACTGCATACACACCCATGCATACACACACACACACACACACACACACCCATGCATACACACACACACACACACCCATGCATACACACACACACACACACCCATGCATACACACACCCATACCCACACACACCCATACCCATACACACACACACACACAAACACACCCATACACACACACACCCATACAAACACACACACACACACCCATACATACACACACACACACACACATACACACACACACACACACACACACACACAAATACCCCTACAGTACATACACACACCCATATACACACACACACACACACCCATGCATACACACACATGCATACACACACACCCACACACACATGCATACACACACACATGCATACACACACCCACGCACACACCCACGACATGGGGAAGAAGAGGAAAGGCCGCGCGACCGAGCACCACTGCCCCGCTCGCCCCCCCCCCCCCCCCCCGTGACCATCTCCAGCCCCGTGCGGGGATCGGTGGGAAGCCGGGGTAAGCGGGGAAAGGGAGAGAAGGGGGGGGGGGAACACCCCCACTACCATCTCCTGCCCCGCGCGGGAAGCCGTACAGAGAGAGAAGGGAGGAACACCCCCACTACCATCTCCTGCCCCGCACAGGAAGCTGGGACAGGGAGAGAAGGGAGGAACACCCCCACTATCATCTCCTGCCCCACGCAGGGATCGGTGGGAAGTCGGGGTAAGCAGGGACAGGGAGAGAAGGGGGGGAACACCCCCACTACCATCTCCTGCCCCGCGCGGGGATCGGCGGGAAGTCTGGGTAAGCAGGGACAGGGAGAGAAGGGGGGGAACACCCCCACTACCATCTCCTGTCCCGCGCGGGGATCGGCGGGAAGTCGGGGTAAGCGGGGACAGGGATAGAAGGGGGGACACCCCCACTACCATCTCCTGCCCCACGCGGGGATCAGCGGGAAGTCGGGGTAAGCGGGGACAGGGAGAGAAGGGGGAAATACCCCCACTACCATCTCCTGCCCCACGCTGGAAGCCGGGACAGGGAGAGAAGGGGGGGAACACCCCCACTACCATCTCCTGTCCTACGCGGGGATCGGCGGGAAGTCGGGGTAAGCGGGGACAGGGAGAGGGGTGGGGGTACACCCCCACTACCATCTCCTGCCCCGCGCGGGGATCGACGGGAAGCCGGGGTAAGTGGGGACAGGGAGAGAAGGGGGGAACACCCGCACTACCATCTCCTGCCCTGCGCGGGAAGCAAGGGGGCTTGCAGGGAAGGAGCAGACGGGCCGCAAGATGGAGGATTGGAGAGTACTTACTCTCCAACAGATCTCCGGCCAGAGAGAATGGCCGCTCGTTGGGGGCGGGCTCATATAGAGCCTGGCCGCGCCCACAAAGCCTGGGAGCGCGCCAATCAGCTGTCAGGTAGGGGGAGTTTTTTTTTTCAGCCAGCGCGAGCAGGGAAAATTTCAGCGCAAGCAGGGAAATTGAAAAAAACAAACACGTGTGCTGCTTGGGCCAATATTTACTCGCCCGGAGGTTAAATCCACCCGCCCCAGGCGTGTAAATGTATAAGATTGTCGAACGCTGTATATATACAGTATATATATATATATATATATATATATAAAGCAGAAAATAGCCGTGTTAGTCCAGTTGCGATAGTGCAGAATAAATGAGTTCTTCAGTATTCGGTGATACCTTTTTTATTGGACTAACAATTTATACATACACATATATACACACACACACACACACACACACACACATTTTGACCAAAGAAAAAAGAAACCTGCTTATGAGCACTCAGGTATACCATATGAAAAAGATAACAATTTATTAATTGACACAATGAAGAATAGTATAACAGTACAAAAATATTAAAAACAAATTAGGCTAGGACCTCTGACACGGATGCTACCCAATAGAAACACTGTAGCACTACATAGGGATGAACTAACAATGTAAACCCTATTGTCTATAATGGACAGGAATACAAAGAACACTTGACTTAGCAATAAACTCTCTAACAGGCTAATGAGATTCCAGAGAAATGAAACATCTATTGAATAACTTGTGTCTCCAAAGACATGGTGTGATAAACTTCATTAAAGCTGCAGTTCAGTCTTTTTTTTTTTTTTTATTCTTTTTTTTTTTACTTCAATAGTTTTATGTGTGCAATCTCTAATTACCTAAAGAACTGTATAGCTGCAGGTCAATTCGTTCTCCATGTATTGATAGGTCGAAATTTGGTGACATAATTAGTGAAGGGATCTGTTTATATTCTGCTTGTCTGTCAGTGGAAGCTCATGAATATTCATGAGCAATCCTGCATTGACATGTGCTAGAGGGAGGGCAGGGCTGACAAAGGGGTGTGCCAGGGCTTGTGACAGGACATGAAGGGGCAGTGCCTTAGGAAATGGCTGTTAAAATAGAATACAAGAACATTGGTCTTTAAAAGTTCTTTTTTTTAAAACAGAAAATGCTAAAAGTATTTTTTCTTACTACAGAACTGATTTATTAAAAAAAAACACACATGCAGGATATTGCCTGAACTGCAGCTTTAAGTATTATAATGCCTCTTAAAGCTGCAGTTCAGTCTTTTTTTTTAATTTATTTTTTTACTTCAATATTTTCATCTGTGCAATCTCTAATTACCTACAGAACTGTATAGCTGCCAGTCAATTCATTATCCATGTATTGATCTGCGAAATTTGGTGACATCATTAGTGAAGGGATCTGTTTTTCTTCTGCTTCTGTCTCTCAGTGGAAGCTCATGAATATTCATGAGCACTCCTGCACTGACATGTGCTAGAGGGAAGGCAGGGCTGACAAAGGGGTGTGCCAGGGCTTGTGACAGGACATGAAGGGGCAGTGCCTTAGCAAATGGTTGTTAAAATAGAATACAAGAAAATTGGTCTTTCAAAGTTGTTTTTTTAAAAACAGAAAATGCTAGAAGTATTTTTTCTTACTACAGAACTGATTTATTAAAAAAACACACATGCAGGATATTGACTGAACTGCAGCTTTAAAGGCAAATATGTTGTATCAAAACCCACAATAGTAAAAATCTCAGGGGGAAATGAATAACCAGACTTTGAGGATCACTCTAAACATAAACAAGCATGTAACATAAAGCTCAGCATACTCTCAAGCAGAATGCAAAATAAACAGCCTTTATATTGCAAGCATGGATGAAAAAAATATTTCAGTGTCCAGAAAAATTGATTACTACAGTGTTAGGTAGCATAGTTACGTGGATGTAGAGTCCAGAGGTCCTGCCTAGCACCCCCACTCCTACGCGTTTCGTCAAGGGACTTAAACTTGGAGTGGCGAGGAAGCTAGGACAGGACACTGTTTTAAAAAGCGTATTTTCGTGCCAAAAGGAGCTGCATTTAATTAGAAGCATAATCGCAGAACAGCACTTCCGCGTGTCACGGTGGCACGCATACCTGGTGTAATGTGCCAAATCGGCGCCATCTTGAAACCTACGAATGCGCAATTGCGCCGGTATACGGGGAGTAAATCAGTGATGAAAATCAATATATAGTTAAGTTATGATGCTAAATCTTGATAATAGCGTACATGTAGATAGCTTAACACTACAAGGTAATATGGCAGAAATACATGTTGTATGTTTATCACCTCGAGCGCATCGCAATGAGCTTCGCACATGCGCAATACTAACTTCAGGGAGGAAGCATGTAGGCATTGAGCTCAATGGCATGAGTGGCTATGCGTGATGCGCATGCGCAGTGACTACATAGTGCGAGGCAAAATAGTGAAGTAATAGCATGTAATAAAAGAAGAGGGAGTGGGGGGAAAAAAAGCTCAATAGAACTGTTACCCACCACTAAGGAGGCAAAATAGAAATGGTGAACAAGCAACCACACACGCCTACCTCAAAAATCATCACACATCGCAATTTATCTCGCGCATGCGCAATGCGTACACGAAACAGAGTATAGAAAAGGTTGGTGATACAATTTAGCACAATATTATTCTATATATACACAAGTATTAGTGCTGGGGGCGACTCCACATGGGCGCATGACATCATTCTAAAGCTATTAAGTTCCTATCATTGATACGTAATAAAGCACTTGTAAATCCATTGTAAACATGTATTGTGGGGCTAAATACAGTAGATGATTGTATTGCCCATACTAGACAGTCAAATACCCTTTAAAAGATACAATATATTTATGGATAGAATTTCCAAGATGTGCTTATTCTCAATAATTAAATTATGCAAACATAGGATCAATATCACCAGCGAATAAATGTAGAATAGCAATATGCTTGATCTAAATTATTGTCCAATAGTAGCAAGAAGGTTTGTAAGAATGCACAAATACCCAGCTGCAAAATAATCATTCAATCCCAAGAATAGGTAGGTGTATGCCATGAAGTGAGTTAGTCCTGTTTAAGGTAAAGCCATAGTTCCCTGAAAACTGAAAGTGCATGAGAGACTCACCACAAACAATTTCATTGGGGG
>NW_027457193.1:0-5000 GCF_040206685.1 Ascaphus truei | reverse complement strand
GGACCTTTGGAAGGTGGGACTGCCAATCTTCACTATGGATTACCACATCATCCAGGTAGGCGGCAGCGTACCGAACATGTGGTTTTAAAATTTTATCCATCATTCTTTGGAATGTGGCGGGAGCTCCATGTAAGCCAAAAGGCAGCACCTTATATTGAAAGAGGCCGTCTGGGGTTGAGAAGGCTGTTTTTTCTTTTGCCCTTTCTGTGAGGGGAACCTGCCAGTACCCTTTTGTTAGGTCTAGGGTTGTGAGATATCGGGCTTTGCCCAGTCTCTCTACAAGTTCATCCACCCTGGGCATAGGATAAGTATCAAATTTTGACACCGCGTTTAGTTTCCGGTAGTCATTACAAAACCTTGTTGTACCGTCTGGCTTTGGGACTAAAACTATAGGGCTGTTCCACCCACTTTGGGATTCCTCAATTACGCCTAGTTTTAGCATTTTTTTAACCTCTAAACTTATAGCCTCTCTCTTGGCCTCTGGGATTCGGTACGGTTTAAGGTTAACTCGGACCCCCGGTTCAGAGACTATGTCATGTTTAATTACGTTAGTTTTACCTGGCTGTGTAGAGAAGATTTCTTTGTTCCTTCTCACTAAACTCTGGACCTCTCGTTTCTGATGCACGGACAGTGTTTCAGCTATGCTAACCTCTGGGTCAGTTTCTTGATTCTCTGACGGACCTGGGGGTACTAGGGTTAACAAGACCTCTCTATCTTTCCAGGGCTTGAGTAGGTTTATATGGTAAATTTGCTCAGGTTTCCTCCTACCTGGCTGCCTTACCCTATAATTTACTTCTCCCACTCTTTCCAAGACCTCATATGGCCCATGCCATTTAGCAAGGAATTTACTCTCCACGGTGGGAACCAGAACTAGTACCCTATCACCTGGAAAAAAAATTCTGACCCTAGCACCCTTATTATACGTATTCCTTTGTGCTTCTTGAGCTTTCTCCATGTGTTCCCTCACTATGGGTAGGACTGCAGCAATGCGGTCCTGCATTTGGGCAACATGCTCTATTACACTTCTGTAAGGGGTAACCTCGTGTTCCCAAGTTTCTTTGGCTATATCCAGTAAGCCCCTTGGATGTCGGCCATACAATAGTTCAAACGGGGAGAAGCCTGTGGATGACTGGGGAACTTCCCTAATGGCAAATAACAGGTATGGTAACAAACAGTCCCAGTTTTTCCCATCCTTATCGACCGCCCGGCGTAACATGCTCTTTAAGGTTTTATTGAACCTTTCCACTAAACCATCTGTTTGTGGATGATAGACTGAGGTTCTGAGATGCTTGATTTTTAGGAGTTTACATAGCTCTTTTGTTACTTGGGACATAAATGGTGTTCCCTGGTCAGATAAGATCTCTTTAGGAATTCCGACCCGGGAAAACAGAAGTACTAACTCTTTTGCTATGTTTTTAGCAGAGGTGCTACGTAGGGGAACTGCCTCCGGATATCGGGTAGCATAATCTAATATTACCAATATATGCTGATGTCCCCTAGCAGACTTTATTAGGGGTCCTACTAGATCCATAGCAATCCGGTCAAATGGTACCTCTATTATGGGAAGGGGTACCAATGGGCTGCGGTATGCTTTGAACGGGGCGGTGATCTGACATTCTGGGCATGAGGAACAATAGTTTGTAATTTCTGCCAGAACCCCAGGCCAATAAAAGCTTCGGAGAACCTTTTCTTTTGTCTTTTCCACCCCTAGGTGTCCCCCCAATGGATGACTATGTGCGAGGTGTAATACTACGTTACGGAATGTCCGTGGTACCAACAATTGTTTAGTTGTAACTGATTTTCTTTTATCAACCCGATATACTAGGTCGTTCTCTACCTCGAAGTAGGGGTAAGCAAGTGACCTATCTGGTTGGCCATGAGTACTATTCTGGTCCCGTATATTTCCCCTTGCTACCGCTAATGTGGGGTCCTCCCACTGGGCCTTCTTAAAACTCCCAGGACTGACCTCTAGGTCAGCGAGGGTCTTATCCTGTACTGGGGTGGTAAGTGCCTGATCAACATCTTGATTTGGGGTATTCCCTACCAAAGTAGTGATGGGGAAGGGAATTTCACAGCACTCCTCCTTTTCCCCCTTCTTATTTGGGCCCTCGTCAACCTCCATTTCTGAAAAAGGGAAAGGATTTGTTTCTTCTAACACTTCGTTATGGTCTGCTATTGAACTCTGGGCGCTATTCTGAGCTGGGGACCACATTTTTAGAAAATGGGGAAAGTCGGTCCCTATTAACACATCATGTGCCAGTTTGGGTACAACACCCACCTTGAAATCTAAAGAACCAAATTCTGTTTCAAAAAAAACATCAACAGTGGAATATTCATGATTATCCCCATGTATACAACAAATTGCCACTCTTTGTGAACTGTTTACCTGTTTCTTCTTAATGGGCAATAGGTATTCGGACACTAGTGTGACCATGCTCCCAGAGTCAAGAAGTGCCCGAACCCTCTTACCATTAACCTTTACAAATGCCCACAGATGGTTATTCAAGGGGTCCTCTGGGCTAGGGCCCATACATTGGGACAACAGCGAATAAGGTTCCACGCTGTTGCATTGCATGGGCTCATCATTTAGTGGGCAGATTTTTGCTGTGTGGCCCCTCTCATGACAATTTACACATTTAGGTACATAGTCTGTGTCCCACTTAGAGCCTTTTCCCGGCTCCCCATGTTGGCTATTGCCCTTAGTGTGCGAACCACTGTTGCTGGAGCGGCGTGAAGGTGGTCGCCGCTCTTCAGCGCCCCTTAACCCCGGTACCCTTTTACCGTCTCTGGAAGAGTCCCGGAACCTCGGATAGTGGGGTTGCTCCACGACTGTGGGTTGCGGGTGCTCTTCTGCTGCACTGTACCTTTCTACAAGGGCCACAAGCTCATCCGCATTGTGGGGGTCACTCCGACTGACCCAACGGCGTAAGGCAGAGGGAAGTTTCCTCAAGAACTGGTCCATGACCAACCGTTCCACGATGTGGCTTGCTGAGTTGATCTCGGGTTGTAGCCACTTCCGGGCGAGGTGGATGAGGTCATACATCTGGCTTCGGGTGGCTTTATCCATCGTGAAGGACCATGCGTGAAACCTTTGGGCACGAACAGCCGTGGTTACGCCGAGGCGGGCGAGGATCTCGAACTTCAATTTTGCATAGACGTTAGCTTCGGCTGGCTCTAGATCAAAGTAAGCCTTCTGGGGTTCGCCGCTTAGGAAGGGTGCGATTAGACCAGCCCACTCAGCTTCTGGCCATCCCTCTCTCTGTGCCGTGCGTTCAAACGTGAGAAGATAGGCTTCCACATCATCCGAGGGTCCCATCTTCTGAAGGTAGTGGCTTGCCCTGGTCATTTTCGGAACTGGGGCTGCCTCTGCCAGTGGAAGGTTACTGATAGTCCCCCTCAGGATCTCGAGTTCCTGCTGTAAGCCCTGAGCGAACCGCTTTTGCTCCTCTCTCAGCAGGCGGTTTGTCTCTTGCTGGTTTGCATTAGTCTCTTGCTGGGCTATTAACAGCTGTCGCTGGGTTTCACTCGCCTGTTGCTGGGCTTCATTCGCGTCTTTCTGGACAGCGACATTGCGTACCAGCGCACTCACCACGTCTTCCATCTTGTTTGGAGAGAGAGAAAAAAAAACCTTTTTTTTTTTTTTTTTTTTTTTTTTTTTTAAAGTTCTTTAACCCCCAGACCTTTCAGTGTTCTGCCCGCATTCTCCACCATATGTGACAAACGGCTTACTCCGGGGCTCCGCCGTCTGTCCGGGACTGTTAGAACACGGTCTTTTAGGGTAGGTTAAATGATGAGACGTCACGTACTGTTCCTTTAAACAGGCAACTGCCTGGTTTATTCAGTCCCAGGCACTGAGACTGCCACAGTTTAAACAGAAAACAAAGCCAAACAAAAAGCTGCTCGTCTGAGCGATAACTTAAACTTAGATGTCCCTGACTCAGAGTTGGAAGTGGCTTGTCCACTTCCACCAACAAAATAAGTACCTTTGCAGTCTTTAGACAAACTAACAGAATGAATGAAGCGATTTGGGAAAGAGGCTTTCTCACCCCTCTGCAGTTCAGCAGCCTTCCAGGCTCTTGGGCGGGGCCCAGAGGAAACAGGAAACAGGTCTTATATACCTGAACTCTAATCAGCATGACAGGTGACAGAAAACAGGCAGCAGACAAACTGTGGAATGGAGTGCCTGTACCACGAGGCTGCCCTGTTCAGCTTAGACAGGACAGAAACTGTTCAGTATCCTGGGAGCCCTGTATATGGAGTTTATTACCAACCCCTGGTTTCTGTCACAATATGTATGTATGTATATATGTATGTATGTATATATGTATATATTGCAGAATAAATGAGTTCTCCACTATTCGGTTATACCTTTTTTATTGGACTAACAATTTATGTCATAGGACAAGCTTTCGAGAGTTATCCTCTCTTCTTCAGGTCAAGCAATACTGATATACAAATGAATCTATGGCCATATATATATGTATATGTATGTATATATGCAGTGGTTGACAAATCACCAAAAAATCTACTCGCCACACAAAAAAATCTACTCACCACCTAGTACCAAACGTGTGCTGCTTGGGCCAATATTTACTCACCCAGGGGTTAAATCCACTCGCCCAGGGCGAGCAAATGTATAGGTTTGTCGAACACTGTATATATGTATATATTGCAGAATAAATGAGTTCTCCATATATATATATACACACATACACACACATATATATATTTATATATACACACATATTACATATATATTACAGTGTTCGACAAATCAGCCAAAAATCTACTCGCCCAACCAAAAAATCTACTCGCCACCTAGTCCCGCCCCCAACCCCGCCCCTAGTCCTGCCCCCAACCCCGCCCCTAGTCCCGCCCCAAACCCCGCTTTAAAATAAAATATATAAATAAAATACATTTAATAAATTCCTAGTCAGAACAACATTCGTTTTTGACAAATGTATTTATTGTATTACATTATTCTACAATTAGTCCTTGTT